>NC_056667.1:205442343-205634843 GCF_018350195.1 Panthera tigris | reverse complement strand
GCTCGGACCGTGGGATAGGGGATGCCAGGGAGGTGGATTCTGTGTGATGACTTAATTATAAACCTTCCTTTCCCTGAAGGTGTGGATCTCGTCTTTGAAATTAATTTACTCATAGACCCCTATCGTCTTAGGCCAAACCTGTGTTCATTTCTTAATGACACTTAATTAAAATATCAATTTGGAGGATTGGCCAGAGAATGCCAAAGTATTCATAGTAAACCTGTCCTTGTGCAGAACAGTGGTATATCATGAATATCAAAGCGCTCATCATACTAACCGTGAATGAATTTAGCAAGTGCTGGAAATACAGTGGTTCCCGTGCGTGTATGTTACTCATTAGCCTAACATTTCTTTCGAGTAGGATAAATATATATATATTTTTACATGTGCAATGGCAAAATCATGCTTTTTATCTCACTCTGTACCTTGTGTTGTAGTTCTGTGTGTCTTATCTGCCCCGTTAGGAACGCTCAAGGGTTTTTTGGTCTGTCTTATTCTCCTGGGTTCTTTCCACAGTACCTGCTGCAGAGGAGCTCAAAAGGGAAGAAGGAAATGAAAGAGCTTGTATCATCAGTGGGTCAGATACGTCGGGCACATTTTATACATGACCTTTTGAATGTCAACCACCCTTGTAAGGTAGAAATTAGTCCTGGCCGGCAGGTGAGAAAAGGGAGATTCGGGTGTGTGCAGCACTCTGCTGAGAATCTCGCCCCTGGGATATTCACTCCAGGTCTGCGTGTCTCCCAGTAGAGATCTTGGATTCTGAAACATTGTTTCAGTGACTGACTGAGACTAAACAGTGGTGGCTGAGCGACAGTGCAGGGCGGCCCCACAGAGGAGAGGGCAGAGCGCTGCTGGTCGGGGTGAACTTGGGAGTCAGATGAACCTGGGTTTAAACCCCAGCTCTACAGTTAGTATTTTTTTTTAAGTGTATTTATTTGGGGGGGGGGGGTGAGAGCAAGGGAGGGGCTTTTGAGAGAGAGAGGGAGGGAGGGAGAGAGGGGGGGCGGTGAGAGCAAGGGAAGGGCTTTTGAGAGAGAGAGGGAGAGAGGGGGAGAGAGAGAGAGAGAGAGAGAGAGAGAGAGAGAGAGAGAGAATGAGAATCCCATGCAGACTCCATGCTGTCAGTGCAGAGCCCGCTGTCGGGCTCAGATCTGTGAGCTGTGAGATCTTACTTAACCTGAGCCGAAATCCAGAGTTGGATGCTTAACCGATTCAGCCCCCCAGGTGCCTGTACAGTTAGTAGTTTTCCGTCCACAAAATACTTTTCCTCTCTGGGCTTCATTTCCAAAGGTAGGAAATGTTGCTGATGAGGATAGTCCCTTCTTTGTATAGAAAGATAGTATTGTCCCTGTTTCACAGACAGGGACATAGGAAATAGTGACTTAAATCACTTGGCAAGGTCAGGGCTGAGACAGGTTGAGAACTCGTGTCTCTGCTCCTATCATTTGTCACCTCTCCGGTCACCAAGTCCGGGTACAGCAGCCAGAACTGCCATCACCTGTCACCCATCCTTGATTAGCGCCCAGAACACCGCACTGACTTGGAGACAGTCACCGTGCATTCCTTAGAGTCACTTGACTGATTCCTGTCTCCTTTCCTCTATGTTGTTCACTCCCATCCTCCCAAAAAGGATTATTTCCAGAGAGTCAAGAGATCCGCAAGACTTACTCTTGATGGATCTGCCCCACACAGGACTTCAAAGTGGCCGTCCTATCATGTTTGGGTGCATTTGGTTTAAGAACTCGTTTTTTCAGCCAGGTCCTCTGAGGCACACAGAAGTATCCGCAAGACAAGTTGACCTTTGAGGATCTTACATGTTTCAGTAGAAAGGGCGTATCTGTGATACTTTAACAGCTCAAGAGCCATGGTAGACTGTAGTGGGGGGAACCAATAAGGGGGTGCATTTTCTGTAGAGGATTTCAATGCAGTAGCAAAAATACCTCAAAATCCCTTAGCTTTTTATTATCATCAAGTACCATAGTGATAAACTCTTCTTCCGCTGGAGTAGACCCATCATCCTGATGGACCCTCAGTACTGCACTGGGTCAGTAATTCACTGCCAGAATGAGTGCTCTGAATGAGATGTCCGGGAGGTCAGACTGGAGGGGATGGTGTGGACTGAATCACGGGGAAGGCTGCACAGATGCCCTCTCCCCTCCCTCCTCGTGGGGAAGGACTCTAGGAGAGCAGTGTGTGACCCCCAACGACCAGAGCGGTCACTGTGGCAGCATAAGTTGTGGGCTGTGGAAGCACTTTACATGCATTGCCCTCCTGCATTCTCTTGGCAGCCTTGAAAGGCTGGTGGCCCAAGATTGTTCTGTAGATGAGGACTCCGGAGACTCCATGAGGTTTGAGAATGAGGGCGAGTGATGGACAGTCTTGGAGTGTCAATTTCCTCTCACATGAAATGACTCCCAGCTTTCAAGGAGTCTGGGAGGCTCAGCAGCGCTAATGCTAATGCCCTTTATGCAAAGAAGTTTCTTAAATATCAGTCGCTCCTAATGGCTGTGTGGGGGAGAGGTATGTCCATGCACAATGTGAAATGTTGTCAAGTAGCTGATAAACACAAATGTCTTAGCTAGCACTCGTGGGTAATGCAGCCCTTGCTTTTTTCTTTCACCCTACCTTCTATAAAACCCTTTGTGCTTTAAATTTTGTGGAATTGCTACTTACTGATTTGTAGCAATAATAAGAGTTAGCCATTTCATCTCTTTCCGTGCTCTCCATGGCTAAATCCAAGCAGGTAATTCCTTCATGGAGGAGAGAATAGTTGTCTTTAGAAAAAAAAAAAAAAAGTTTTAGTGGATGACTTTGGAAAGGTGTGGAACTTTACAAGTTTTCTTCAAATTTTTTTTTTTTTGATTTTTTTGGTTTTTGGTTTTTTTTTATAGAGCACAAGTGAGTGAGCGTGTGCAGGGGAGTGGCAGAGGGAGAGGGAGAATCTTAGGCAGCCTCCACAGGCTTAATCCCATGACTTAATCCAAATCCCATGATTTGGATCATGACCTGAGCCAAAATCAAGAGTCAGACACTTAAGTGACTAGGCCATCCAGGCACCCCACAACTTTTCTTTTCATTGAATACTCATGGCTACAAGATGCTGGAGAACACAGAACTGCATTCAGGCCTGGTCTCTTCTGGGTTGGGCATGCAAGGCAAAAATGGTGTCTAAGTGATGCCTTAATAAGTCATTAAAAGACACTGAAATGTATAATTTTTCTTTGTGAATAAATGTTTTCTAATTTGAAAACTGCGTGCATGAATATGAAGTGAAAAATTTCCCCAGAATTGTTCTTTGGGGAAATCGGGCGTTGCTACATATTAGGGTCCTTTCAAAATCTTCCACTTACAAAGGTCATGATAAGTTCATTATTCAGAGTCCACCAAAAGCCTTAGATGGATGAGACTCATGAATGAGTCTTGGGAACAAAGGGAGAAGGACAAATAAGCCTGCCATCCCCTCAGTCTATATTTATTATGAACATTCATAGAGGTTGCATGATACAAAAGGGTTAGAAAAAGGCACAGAATTATAATACAGGTTTAGTAATTATTTCTGAGGTCATGACTTCACAACTGCCAAATTTTGAATGCTGTGTTCATTAAGGTAGTGCTAATTGCCATAATAAATAAACCCAAATGTGTACCGTGGTACAGACTTCCACTTGTATCAATCCCAAGATGGGCATGTCTGTTCTAATCCTGGAGATTCAAGGAGCCAGCCTCTTCCCATCTTTTGGCTCCATATGATTTAGCAGGCGGTTTCCAAAAAGTCATGGTACTTGTCAGCATCGAGCTGGTGGAAGCAGAAAGATCACGGAGGATTGCATATGGCGGCTTTTGATGGGCCAGGTCTGAGAGTGCCATACAGCCGTCCTGCTTCCATTTCGTTGACCGTGTTTCAGTCTCATGGACACTCCTGCCTACAGCAGAGGCTAGGAAACGTAGCCCCAGCTCTGTGTTGGGGAAGCAAAAGAAATGGGTTTGCTGAGCGAGGGCCGCTCTCTGTCAAGTGAATTCATGGAGACTGTTGAGGGTTTCATGAAAAAGTCACACACTCAGTAACATGCCGTGGCAATCGTGTATATCTTTTCACCTATGAAGGCAACAGTCCCAATGGCCTGTGCAGGGCTTCTCACGGCTTCAGATAGATTTTTCAGTGACAGCGTGGCACACAGATTTGAAAAGTGCTGTATCGTAGGCAACTTGGACGAAAAGGAGATGACGTGATCGGGAAAGTTGTGAGACAGCTCGGAGTGATGACAGGCTTGGAGAAGATGTCTGGGAAGGCTCGGAGTGAAACTGCTTCGTGGAAGGGGAGAAGGGAAAGAAAAGTACTATTTCTAAATCCCAATATACGTGATATCCCATAGTGGTCATAAAGTTTGCTTAGTCGGGTTGACCAAACCTTGGGTGGGCAGGAAGGGGAGGTGTTGGGGACCTTCTCGTTGGGAAAAGAGGAGGTCTGTCCTATTTGGGAGATAACCATCTACTCAAGCACATGTGGTGCCTGGAACTTAGTCAAAGAAATGAAGCCCTTTATCCTGCAAGAAGGGGTGTCCTTCCAGTGTTGGAGAGCGTCGTCAGCAATGCTGGGAACGCCACGCGGGAGCAGAAGGGAATGGGATCCGTGCCAGTGCTGAGCTCTGCCTGCAGAAACGAAAGGACCCCAGGGACTGGACAAGGAAGAGGCAGGTGACAGCTCTGTCCTCTCTGGCAGAAGCCTCCGGCCGCGTCTGACTTGTGGGCATATCCACGCGGTTTCTCACTGGGTGCTGTGGGCAGATCAGTCAGTCTCTCTTCATCTCTGTTACCTCAGCTGTACCCGGGAGGGCTCGTGTGAGATTCGGTGAGATGACACATTCACAGGGCTGTGGACGCAGTAGGAGGTCTCTAAATGCCCTTCTCTCCACCCGTGTCCCGCACAGCCAGCCACTTGCCAGCCTCCATTGTTCGTGGACATGGTCTCTGTGACTGGCTCTGAGAAACTGGGAGACGGTTCTCCCCCTATAAACTGTGCCTTCGTGACAGAAAGATGCTCAGCCCCTCCATCCCTAGAGTTTCCTCCCTGCGACATCTTACAGCAGGGGTTAGACAGAGGTAAGAAGGAGAGCTTTCATTAAGTCATTGACTTTTAATTCCAGAAAGCCTTGTTCTTGGGCCTTAGCTTTGGATGGGGGAGAGTTAAAAGCCTGGTCTTAGGAGGGAAGGGTGCGTGGAGCCTGAGAATTGTCCCGTCATCACCCAGGATGATGTCTTACATGACCCTCAGAGCAACCTTTGGAGGTATGGGATGGAAGACAGGGGTTGTCATTGAGTCACAGAGCGCATACACAATTTATCCAATGTAGGCAGGCCCGGGACTAGACTACAGGCCTGTCCCCCAGTTGTACTAACGCCAACACGGGTTCCTTCCGTGAAATAGCTGAACGCACGTCCCGCCACATCCCTTCAGAAGGCATTCGGAGGGAGCTCGGCAAGAGGAATTGAGTTGGGCTAAAGGAAGAACGTATTTGGGCGGCTAAAGCCAAGCTTGAAATCCTACTTCCCATCCCTTAAGACGGTTTCCGAGCTTTGCAGGACTTTGCTGGTTCGGTGGTTGCTTGCCAGAAATAAACACGTAAATGTAGAGGAGGCTTCTTTGAAAATATTGCTTGGAGATTTTATTTGTTTACCTCTCTCGTACTGAAAGAGGTGAGCAAAACTTCAGCGATCATAGCAAAAGGAGCCTTTCTCCAACTTAGTTATCTTCTCTTCCGTATCCCTTGTTCCCTCTTCCACTTCAGAAGTATTTCTAGATTCTGTGCCTGTAGATAACATGTGTATTTATTTCTGAAGATATCAGTCTCCTCTAATTTCCACCCCCCCCCCAAGAAGTTAAAAGGTGGGGACCAGGCAACCATTCCCTCATACCCTTTCTCAACCTCCTCTGTGTAACTATTTCGCTTGTAATCTATGCTGAAAACGCCCTGCTTGAGGGACTCCGATGGGGTTCTTTGGATCTCTTAAGCCGAGCCTGGGTAAAGAGGGAGCTTACTCACCAGAACTAGATGGGAAACTGAAGAAGAAGGGATGAAAGTGTGCCCAGGTATCCCAGGATCACTTCTGGGGGTACTGAAACTTACCTCAAAGCAGCCCTACCACCCTCTAATGAAAAAGGGAAGATAACGGCTCTGTATCCACCACTGAATCCATTTTTAATACGGTCTTTCATATATCTGGAGGGAGGGCAGGAAAGTTGCTGCCTGCCTCTTTGCCCTGAGCCTTTCGTTCCTGAACTCTGTCCGTGAACCCACCTGGGCCTGGAGGCGTGTCGGGAGGCTGAGGGAGCCACGTGGCTGTCCCCTTCCCCTTCTCAGGCTCCGCAATACAAGTTCAGCCCTTTCCTGCCTTCCCTCTTGTTTCCCTGGGAAGAAAGGATTGTAAATAAGTACCCAGCGGTGCCCAAGGGAGAAGCAAAAACCTAGGATGGGTCACCACATGTTGCCGTATTCTATTTCCATGATGTCAGAGAAGCTGACTTTTCAGTTGTCCCCCAGCCCTCCCCCACCCCTTACCTCCGATGGCATCACTTAGGGGGACACCAGCATTCAGCACAGAGGAAAAGCTCGGATTCCATCAGGAGCCCCGGGAATGTTGCAGATCAGAGAGGCTAACGGTCACCACACTCCCAAGAGATGGAAGAATGAGAAGCTGGCCCTTTAGCCACCTAGCCCGCTGCCCACAGCAACAGCACCTCCGCGGGAAGCCCGCTGGCTATGGGAAGGTTGGTCGATCGGTCTCTTATGAAAGCACACGGGACGGTGCCTGGCCCGAGTCCTAGAACTCAGCCTGGGTCTGTTCCAAATGGCCTGTGGGGAAGTTCCTGGACCATCAGCACAGGAGGCTAAAAATTGTCAACACAGTTCCACACAGTAGATGCCTTTATCCTCCGGTGGCGGGGATGTCTACGTCCTCATTACAGGTAATATGAGACATTAGCCCCTGGTGACAGGTTATCAAAATAGATCATTTTGGAGTCCTTTCATTACTTCTCAATTCTGTTTCCTAATTTGTGGAACGAACGCGAGGGGTTAAAGGTTCGCATATCCAAGGAGTAACACTACTTTGCGAGTGGTACCTTCATTCCTTCAGTAACTGTATGTCGAGCGTCCGTTGTTACTTTAAATTCCGACGCTTTTAGTTCCTCGTCAGTTTGGTTATCACTCGCCTGTTGCCACATTGCCGGTCACCCTTGTCATTGTGTGTTACTTAAGGTGCAGGACCGAGGGAACTGTGGTGTGTTGGGTAGGAAGTAGCGTGAGTATTTCGTGCAACTTCTAAAACTCTATTCGAAGTGGAAGATGATCGGGAGTTCTGCAACCCTCTTCCTCCAGACCCCGAGAGTCTGGACACTCCTTCTTTGGCACCTGTTACTTTGACAACCCCTTTCTTTATTGCCACATACCCTGCCAACCACCGTTTGATCAACCCTCAAGAATATCGAGGCCTCCTTTCTAACTCCAGAGCAGTCCTGTAGGCATTGAAGAGATCACAGCTTGGGTTCCCAAGCGAAGGATGTTACACACAGTCCTTTCTTCCTGGTGGGCATCTCGCTGCCATTTTGGGAATTTTGTCTGGGCCGTGAGGTTTGAACCAGTCAAGTCTGAGTGCTTTCTCAGGAAACGCAGCTCTATTAAAGTCATTGTTTTAAAAGTCACTCGGAGCATTAAAATCCTCAGTCGTCAATTTGTAGCATGAAAATTTAGAAGTGGTTGGGGCTTCAGGCGGGCAATATTGACTTAAACGTGCAGGGCGCTTTAAGACAGCACTTGATTGTACATTTTAAAATAGGGAATGCAAATTGGAATTCCTCCTGGGTGCTTTAAATCATGCATTATATGTGCAGTATTTTCAATTAGCTGCAGAAAAAATATGTTCTGTGTGGCTCTATTTTTACAGCTGGGAATTGCTCTGAGAACACAATTGACTGTTTCATACATGTGAGATTTATTTAAATGACTCATGGGGCATCTGCAGTTTAACCAATAATTGAAAATATTGTTGCAGTGTGGCAGGTAAAACGAGGATGTCAGTAGCATCACATTAGTCAAAGGGGTTGGCGGTGGACAGGGAGCTGGTTCTGGGTTGAGATTCAGTCCTTCACGTTCCATTCCTGGGCTTTGCCACACCGCGAAAAGACTGCCTGCGGGTTCTGTCGGCTGTGGTCTCGGGGAAAGACCCCAAGCATGAAGGCGGTCTCTGATTTCTCTGGTTTCCCTCTCCTGTTTTCATGTGCCAGATACAGACAGAAGTTCTTACCAGATACAGGGAACCCCATCCTTCCCCCAACTCTCACTCCCTATTCCTCCCCACCATTCGCCGCCAGCCACTTCCCATCAGACAGTACTGATGTGACCTCAGACGTCACCTACAGTACCGATGCAGAAAGCTGAGTTGACTCTCGGGACGGACCCACCAGCCCCTCCCTGGTGGTTCGTGAATGTTCCTGGAATGCATGTTTCCACTGAAATGATGTCAGTGGTGGTTGGGTAATTATTAAAATGCATTATTATTGCTCAATGTGATACAAAATATCGGTTGGGTATTTTGTGGGCAGCACTAAAGTTAACCACCTCTTTTTAATTTGTCTCTGGACCAGTGGTTCTCTACCAGGATGATCCTCCCTTTCACCCCCGAGCATTTGTCAGTGTCTCCAGACATTTGGTTGTTGCAACTCAGGGGGAGGGGGTGTTACCAGCATCCAGTGGGTAGAGGCCAGGGACGCTGGTCCACATCCTACAGTACACTGGACAGTCTCTCCCACCATGAATTTTTGTGCTTAAAATGCCAATAGGGCCAAAGTGGCGAAACCTTGTCTAGAATTTCGTTTCAGAAAAATGACTGCCCCAAATACATTAGTACCTGAAGGGAGTTAAGCTGATAGCTGAAAGCCCGGCTTTTTTTTTTCATCAACACTTGATGACACGTTGAGCACCTCCGTGTCCCGTGTGCCATGTTGGATGCTGGAGGAGAGCGGTGAACGCGACAGACGGGCCGCCCCTCGCTCTCAGGCACAAGGAAGGGGGACGATGGCAAGTGTTCCGTTCAGGGGGGAGCGTGAGCACAGAGGCTGGAAAGAGCCCGGCTGCTCCTGTGAACTGCATAAGGCAGGCCAACTCATTCCAAGAAATTGGAAGAAATTCCAAGGCCGCACAAGGCAGGCCAACTCATAGGCCGTGGGAGGGACTCTGTATTTCATCGTAAGAACGAGGGATGCCGTTAGAGGGTTTAACACTGGTCTGGGTGCCAAGGTTCCTGGTCAGCCCTTCTGGTCCGCAAGGTCACTGGGGTAGTACAGACAGTGAGGTGGGTATAAGAGCCCAGTGTTCTCTTCCAGGGACTAATGTCCTCTTTCCGGAACGTTGGTGTCTTGACTCTGGGAGCAAAGGAGGTAGAGAGAGTAGACCATTCAGGAACGGTGTCAGAGGTAGAGTGATAGTTTGTTGATGGTGCAAATGGGGGAAAGAAAGATAATGGGTGGCTCTCAGACTTTTTGGCTCAGATTCTTGGGGGTGGGTGGGGTACTTGTACCAACTGGGTCATAGAACCTGGAGGGACAGCAAGTTTAGGGATGAGTATGTACTTGTTCCTCCCATCTCAGAATTTCTCTGAAAATGGATAAGGGGACTTCAATGTATCTTTCTACTTAACTTTTTTTTTTTTTAAAGGAAACCATTTGAGTCGGCTCTGCTTGCTAAAAATGTAAGGTATTTTTCCTGTATTACCTCTGCTCTCTGCTTACCATCATAATAGGCTTTCCACTGTAGCTCAGAATTATTTCTAAATGGCTTCTTTGGGAAATCATCAAGCATTTTCTGTATTAGATTTTTTTTTTTTTTTCCTATCTAAGCAAGTAAAACAGATGAGAGTTGGCTTACAGTCAGACTTGGACCATCGAGGCTCTCGACCACTGAGGCAGGTTTTTAAATTGTTTTAAAATTGTTTTAGTCTAATCCCACCCTATTTTGGTTTCAGCTGGTAGGAAGACCTTTTTTTTTCTTTTTTTCTTATTCATGAGCCTGGCAGTCTTGGAAAGAATACGAGGAAAGTCGCTAGAAACTGAACCCATTTCCAAAGTCACACAGTCCCATCAGTCATTTCCTGACCCCATCACCAGGGCCATCGGTGGAGGCCACGTGGACCCTGGCTGCTGCTCCCTGGAGCACAAGGCCACCTTCCCTGAGGACTTGTGACCAGCTGGTGAGCTCTGATAAAGTCACCTAGTAGACCTTTGAATTCCTCCTACAGCAAAGAAATGAAGGAAATGGCCTACAGTTGAAAAAAGACTACACGCAAATAGAAAATCAGCTCCTAAAATTTGTTTTGATGTTTAGAAATTGGGGTTGGGGGATATTTTGCAGTTGAGAGAACTATGAAGCTAGGTTGGCATGTGGGCCTTAAGAGGCGGAGGAGAGACCCGAGGACTTTTGAGCTGCCGTGATAATGGCAGTGAGTGGCAATAACGACAGAGACAGCTGTGGTTGAGCTCAAGAACTGTCCAAAGGACCTGAGATGTATCGCCCTGTTTTATTCTTCACAGCAGCCCGTAAGGCGACACTGCTGTTTTATGAATCCATTTTACAGATGAAGAAACTGAGGCCCAGTGAAGAGAAGTACTTCTCAAAAGTCATACAGTGAATTGGTAGTGGAGCTGGGATTTGAACTTGGGTGGTTTGTCTCAGGAGTCTGCAGAGGCCAAGAAGACTAATCAAAGAGTTATGAGGAGACATAATTATGCAAAAACATAGTTTGGGTATCTTTTTTTAGAATATTGGGTTTTTTAGCGTGCTTGCAGTGTTGGGAAACGATTTAAGTACATTTAAAAAAGATCTGTCTTGGGGTGCCTGGGTGGCTCAGTCAGTTAAACGACCGACTTTGGCTCAGGTCATGATCTCATGGCTTGTGGGTTCGAGCCCCGCAATGGGCCCTGTGCTGACAGTTCAGAGCCTGGAGCCTGCCTCGGATTCTGTGTCTCCCTCTCTCTCTGCTCCTCCCCCACTCACACTCCATCTCTCTCTCTCTCTCTTTTCTCTTTCTCTCTCTCTCTGTGAAAAATAAATAAAACATTAAAAAAAAAATCTGTCTTAAGGTACATGTGTTTACTGACAAAAATTTGACAATACGGTTTTTTTGTTTTTTACTCTTTATTTTAAGATAGCTATAGATTCATATACAGGTAAAAAAATAACGACGTAATGAGGTCCCACGTACCTTTTACCTAGCTTCCCCAGTGGTAACATGTCACGTAACTATACACAACAATAAATACCACAGCTAGGACATTGACTTTGGTACAACCATACACCTCGCTGAGGTTTCTACAGGCACTCATTTGTGTGTGTGTGCGTGCGTGTGTGTGTGTGCGTGCGCGCACGCACTTACTTGTCTGCGGTCTTATCCCGTGTAGATTGGTGTGACCACCACAGGAAGATAGCACAGAGCTGTATCCTAAGGACCCTATGTGTCACCCACCGACACCAACCCACCCTAACTCCTGGCAATCGCTGTTATGTTCCCCATCTTCATAATTGTGTCATTTTAAGAATTTTTTTTAATTTAATGTTAATTTACTTTTGAGAGAGAGAGAGAGAGAGAGAGTGTGTGTGTGTGTGTGTGTGTGTGTGTGTGTGTGTGTGAGAGCGGGGGAGGGGCAGAGAGAGAGGGAGACACAGAATCCTGCTTTGGATTCAGGCTCCAGGCTGTCAGCACAGAGCCCAACGCGGGGCTCGAGCTCACGGACCGCGAAATCATGACCTGAGCGGAAGTCGGACGCTTAACCGACTGAGCCACCCAGGCGCCCCGCATGTTTAGTGTTATAAGAAGCTGCCAAACCACTTTCCAGAGTTGGCCGAACCATTTTACATACCCAGCAGCAGTGTATGAGCTATCCAGGTTCTCTGCCTGTGTGCTAGCATTTGGCATGATCGCTATTTTATTTTGGCTATTCTGATAGGTGTGAGGTGATGGCCCGTTGTGGGTTTCATTTGCATGTCCCTAATGGCAAATGGGACTGAGCCCCTTTTCGTGAACTTATTTGGCATCTGTAGATTGTCTTCAACGACATGTGTATCCATGTCTTTGTCCATTTTCTGATTGGAGTGTTTGATTTTTTTTTTTTTTAATGTTGCGTCACGAGAGTTCTTTATATGTTCTAGATACGGGTCCTTGGTCAGATATGTGGTTTGCAAATATTTTCTACCAGCGTGTAGCTTGTCTTTCCATCGTCTTTGCAGAGTCTTTTGCAGAACAAATATTTTTAATTTTGAAGAGGTCTGCTTTGTCAGTTTTTCTTATTTTGAGTCACGCTTTTAGTTTCGAGTCTAGGAACAAGTAAGGTTTTGATTCCGGCCTCTGCTAACCCAGAGGTCTGATTGTGGAGAAAGAAGGCAGTGGGACAGGATGGACATCAGAGTGGTTCTGATGGTTCTGATGGTTCTTCCAGCTCCTGTCTGATTTGGCCTCTGGTCTGTGTCCTGTTGAGCCAGTTGTCCGGGTTATGGCCCCAGGGCAGGCCTTGTCTTAGAAACACTATAAGATGTAATGGTGTGAAAAGAACAGTATTTCCAGAATCTCAGTTTCCAGAACCATTTATGATACCTCCTAACATAAGACCTTTTTGCACTTGAGATCTTCTGTCTGGAATACTCCTTCCTGCCCCACTCCCTGTCCCGTTATGTCCAGCTCACCCTCTGACATCCCCTGTGTGGCCCTTCCCCACCTGTGAGGTCCCCCAGTGAGGCCTTTCCCCAACTCGCATAACCCCCCATGCGGCCCTTCCCCACCTGCCATGTCCTCCCACCCCCCCCCCCACCGTTGGGTCCTTCCCCACCTCCCATGTCCCCCCCGCCACTGTGCGGCCCTTCCCCACCTGTGAGGTCCCCCTGTGAGGCCCTTCCCCACCTCCCATGTCACTCCACCCCATGCAGCCCTTCCCCACCTCCCATGTCCCCTCCTGCGGCCCTTCCCCACCTGTGAGGTCCCCCTGTGAGGCCTTTCCCCACCCCACATAACCGCCCATGCGGCCCTTCCCCACCTCCTATGTCCCCTCCCCCGTGGGGTCCTTCCCCACCTCCCATGTCCCCCCCACTGCCACTGTGCGGCCCTTCCTCACCTGTGAGGTCCCCCTGTTGAGGCCCTTCCCCACCTCCCATGCCGCCCCACCCCATGCGGCCCTTCCCCACCTCCCATGTCCCTTCCTGCGGCCCTTCCCCACCTGTGAGGTCCCCCTGTGAGGCCCTTCCCCACCTCCCATGTCCTCCCCCTCCCCCCACACCGTGCGGCCCTTCCTCAGAGCTCCCCTTCAGCTGTGTTGGCATTTCGAGCAGACAGCTCCTTGCGCTGGCTCTCCTGAGACTTGGAGCGTGTTGAGCAGTGTCCCTCTTGGCCTCTGCCCTCTGGATGCCAGTAGCTTTTCCCCCGTGCCCAGCGGGGACGGAAAACGTCTGCAGACGTTGCCGCCTGTTCCCCGAGGTTCAGACGCGCCCCGGTTGGGAACCTTGGCTCCAGGCCCTCCGCTCGGGGAGAGTCTGTCGTCGCCACGTCCTCACCTCGGCACCGTGCCCGTCACGCTGGTGTCCATCGATGTTCTTGAAGAGCGAGTGGACCAACTGCAGCTGCCGTCACGCAGCCCCTTGTATGGCAGCCTTGGAAATCCCACCCTGCCTGCAGGAGAACCGAGTTGTGAGTTTGAGCCCCAGAACCCTAGAGTCCTCTCCACACAGGTGAATACGGGCTTCCTCAACCTTCTCCCCGCTGACCCACATGAGGATGCCCCAGTCTTCCAGGTCCTGCCCGATGAGCGCCCACATCCTCCCTCAACGCAGGGGCCCTCACAGCCTCGGAGTCTGGACCTCCTTCTGAGAAAAAGAGGACATCTCCGCAGGGGGACCCGGGCCTCCCGTAGGTGGCGTTTCGCAGGGCGCCACCGGAGACCCGATTCAGCCTTCACCTGCTGGGCCTCCTTTCCCCCCAGTCGGGCCCCGCTCCCTTTTCATGAGGTTGGGGAGGAAAGTCGGAGTCGGGGCTCGGTTTTGCTGTGCAAAGCACGTACCCGGGGGTAACGAGTTCAGAAAGTTCCCAGGGAGTAAGTACAGTGGCCGTAAGAATAGTTCAGGGTATGTGCAGGTGTTTTCGGTTCTTCCCTCTGGACCTGGTAGTTCTGTTCCCTGAACCTGGATCCCAGAGCTGGCTTTGGCTTTGCAGAAAAGACTGCGGGGTGGGGGGCGGGGATGCGAGGCCAGGCAGCAGGTGGGGAGGGCAGAGCCCGGTCATGTCAGCCCCGGCTCCCTGCTGCCGCTTCGTGGGAAGGCTGTCAGGGGCGCCCCGAGGACACGCAGCCCAGGTTGGCTGTGGAGGAGTAAGTGCTGGTGACCTGGCCCCACGACGGGCTATACCCGTGAACCTGATTTGATGAGGTGGACTGACAGCCCCAAGCTTCGGCCCCCGTCACACCAAGCTTCCCCTCTGGGATTCACAGAAGGGAACCTGCTGGATTCCCGCCTCTCCCACGCGGCAAAGACTCGGGTCGACCATTCCGGGGAGACCAGCTGCGACCGTCGGTGTCGGTACAGTTGTTGCTTTGAGAGGGACCAGCCTGGGACTGCAGGCCGAAGCCTTGATGCTAAATCAAGGCTGGTCGGCGGTGTCCTTGTGTGACGCAGCGTGGAGGAGAGTGGGAAGGAGTGTTCCGGCAAGGCCCTGACGCTTGGGGCCAGGCGCTTCCGCGTGGGGCCGAGTGGTCTTGCCCATGGTAGGGCGTCTAGCGACATCCCTGAGCCCGCAGCACCAGGAACACCCCCTCCCGGTTGTGACTGCCAAAAATGTCTCCCGACCTTGCCAGATGTCCCCTGGGGGGCAGTGTCACCGCCCTCCCAGAGGAGAACCACAGCCCCAGAGTAACAAACGTTCTGTTCAATTCTGGGGCCTTATAAAGCTGTGGTCACTTGTTTGCTCCCAGTATCTGACGGCTCAAGCACAGGACAGGGAGTTAGAAAGAAGGCAGCGTTTCTTCACTTTTTTCCTCGGCTGACTCTTTGAACTTCACCGCGGGAGGCAGCATGACCTATTGGCTAAGCTGTGGGTTTTCAGACACGTCTTCACCACGTGCCCTCTGGGCAGGTTGTTTACTTTTCCTGGGCTTCTATTTTTGTTATCTATAAAGTATAAATACTAATGCCTACCTAAGTTGAGGATTCAGCTAGATGTTGGATATATAAAATGCGAGGTTCGTTGTCTTGCCTTATGGTAGACATTGAAGGAATGACAGCAATTATCGTTGAGCGCTTACGAATGTACTCTCCATAAGTTTTAAGCAAATTGGATTTTTTTTTTCAAGTTAGCAATAACAGTTGCTGCTCCTCCTTAAAATAGTGATAGGAGCAGCTAATTACCATGGAACGACAATGTAATTCACGAATACTCAGTCCCTGCTATATGCCAGGTACTATGGTAAACAGGGAATAAGAAAATTAATAAACTGTAGTCCCTGCCTTTAAATATCTAATATGTAGGTTTAGCTGCATATAAACGTGTCAAATCGGGTTCGTCAAAATGGAGCCATCGCTTACTGAAATGGCTCCTCGTGAAATGGCCTCTGGCTTGGAATGGGGTATAACACTCATCTGTGTGTATAAAGGGATCCCACTATGTTGTTCCTCAACTATTTCTCCTTTTCCAATAACTACTATTTTTTATTCGGGCTTTTATGATCCTGTGATTTAACCACTGTCGTGCGCTCGTTTCTGCTCCCCCTTACTACACATTTAAGCTGATCTAAGTTCCCACTGCCGTGGTTTTATAAACAGAAAAAGGGCTTCTTGTTTCAAGTGATGTGTTCACCGTAGAAATTTTGAAAGATACAGAACACTGTAAAGGATAATAAACTGTCCTCCTGTTCCCACCATCAGAATGATTATGTAGCTAATGTCTTGATATCCATCTTTCTAGTCTTTATGCCTGTGTATTATTTTTACATAGCTTATCATATCATAGTTTTCCTTTTTTTCAATGAGGATATACCCAGAATGTATTTCCATATCTTTAAATTTTCTTCCAAGATAGTTTCTTAGCAGCTGGATGAATGTCATGGACTGACCCTGTGCTCTCCCACACGTCGCCCCTGGGCCAAGGAGAAAGTGAAAGTGATTTATTGAGGAAGTGCTCTGGGGTGAAACAGCAAGACAGGCGGGGAGGTGGGAATTAGAAAGGAAGCAGCCAATCGGGGTGAAGCCCCGCAGCCCAATCCCATGGGGAGCTCTGGAGAATCAACTTCACCTTCACGTGATCTCTGCCACCTGAAGGTAAAGGAGCTAAGCTTTCCCACTCCTGGATCAGTATTTAGTGGCTGTTGGCCTCCAGCAGGGTCAGGGAATGGTGTATGTGAACTCCAAGCCACTTAAGGCCTGCTAAGAAAATGGGTTCCAACTCAAAGCAGCAATCCTGTGAGGGTAACAGGTGCAAATATTAGCCACAAAGCACACAAATCTGATAAAAGGTAGGTTGCAGTGATCATTGTTACTGCGATTATTTCTTGCAAAGAATATTGCAGTAATTCCACTAGAAATAACTCCACAGTGAACATTTTTAGGCCCAAATCTATTTGATTATTACCGTAGGATGGATCCATAACAAGGGTATCACTATTCTGACAGGTATATACGTTTTTAAGATGATGCATACCCAAATTGCTTTTTTAGGAAGTTTTTTATTTTTCTTTAATCCATTTACACTAACAACACCTACTGATCCATTTTTTTACTAGCAACAACCCAGAGAGCATTGGTTTCTCGTCTATGAATTGGGGACCTATAGACAACGTCAGAGTTATTCTCAGGGTTCAGAAAAGTCATGTCCATGGAGCCTTGAGTACAGACTGAATAAATAATACCTCAAAATACGGTTTTTTGAAATGTGTCCAGATGCCGTTATAGATAAAAAGAATTTGCATTTTTTCAGAGTGTGTATCGATTCATGGTAGTTTTTATCATGTATTTTCACAATTACTAAAAGTATGATTAGTTGTGAAGTATCTGTAATACTTGTTGATGTCTAGAGAAGGTGCTACCTTGTTTTAAAGATTGAGAAGTACACTGGTCAATATCACTGTAACATCTTGGGTCCCCCCCCCCCCCCCCGCCCCGCCGCCCGCCCGCCCGCCCTTGTTGTCATTTAGGAAATCACCCATTTGAACTGTTGCATCTTAAAAATGTGTTGCTGAGAAAGTCTGTAGGACTTGATACTGTAAGTGAAACGGATTTAGTGACCTAAGACAACAGACCGAAAAACCTCTCTTGGAACCATTAAACGTTTTTTGGAACGTACCCACCTCTACTCCCATCACAACCGAATCCCTTCATTCTCTTATGGAGACATGGAAAACACACTTAGCGTGGTCTTACCCTGTCTTAAAATAATCTAAGGAAGTTTCACAGATACAGACGGGGCTACGTCAAGGTGGAAGTATTGTGTTTGACCCATTTTCTTAAGCTTGATCATTGAGACTCTTTTAAGTAGCCATTGAAATAAAAACCAGAGACTATCTCAGGTCTTGAGCAAAGAGGAAGACCAGGGAAGAAGAACCAACATTCACTGGGTACCACTCTGAGGTGGACCCTGTGCTAGTTACTGTCTGTCTCTGTTCATGTTCATGGAATTTCCACGACCGCCGTTGGAATTTGATTTGTAATAGAGGGCAGACGAGAAAGCGGAGATTGGTAAAGATTGTGACTTGCCTTGGATCTCTTGGTTAGTGGATGATAAAATTGGAATTTGAAACTTAGATGAATTTCCCCTGACTCTTAGAGGAAAATGGAATAAATGTCTCATGATCTCGTATTCTGAGGGAGAGACAACGTACAAAGCCCCAGTTGCCTTCTTCCTCCTGGCCTCCCCCTTTTACCCCAAAAGGGATTTCAGAATGAATGATACGTATACTAAAGGCACTTGGATGTCAGAGTGTACTTAACAAAATGTGTCTCTTCATTGAAGGAACCTTTTAGACATTGTTGCCATACATTTCAGCTCTGAGAATTTTGCTCCTGAGCATTTTTAGGTTCCTTTTGGCTAAATTAATCAGTGTCATAGATCAACCATGCACTTTGAAGTCTGATAAAAATTTAAGGGAAAATCCTAAGAGGTCTGTAAGCCTCCCTCAGTAACCTGAAAGAACATTTTAAAACCACCAAGCTCTGTCACTTTGATCGGTTGGCATTTCCTGTTTCTTCCCTTAAGTTGTAAAGGTGCTGACTCATTCTGCTAACGCTCTGTGTACTTCCCAAGGGTATCAAGATGCACTCTACGGTTTTGCTTGTTCATCTAATTTTCTATCTTAAGAGAACGTGGTAGGTATTAGGAAAATGAAGACAGGTTTTGATGGAATCTATTGCAATAATGTTTGCAGAAGTCTGAGAGGCCAGAATCATCCTCTTGCATTTATAGGACCATATTTGAGCCTTAACCTCAATTATTGGTGCATGACAGCCACTGTCACTTTGCAGATACAGCCCTAATCACTGTGGGCCAACTCCTGAGGTGTCTAGAATGCCTCTTGCCAAACACCCTTAAGAGTTAGACCCTTGCCTGTTGGCAGAGTATTGGAGGGCAGCATTGGGGCCTGACTGCTGGGCAGCACAGTCCTACGTAAGGCCACGTGGACGTCTCTGGCAGCCCAGCACTTTTCCTTCGCTCTTGGAAGACTCTGGGAAGCCCGGTCCAGAAAAACTGGCGGGAGATGCTACAATTCCATACAATCTGATGTGCAGCTTTTCTCTATAGCCCTTGTAGAAGAAATGGTTGGTCCAAAGGCAAAACAATAAGGGGCCTTGGTTCTAAGAATCAAGAAACTACAAACACAGAAACCAGAAGGACAATCTGCAGTTTCCCATTCCTTAAGAAATGTCAGCTTTCATGGAGAGGAGGGGCTGGTGGTTACCCCTTTCCACCTGAGATACCCTGGGGACTCTCCTTGTCATGCTGGATGCCACTTGTTCACTGCAGGCACTCGCATTGTTTGGTTTCCACAAGCCATCAGGTTGGGTTTGATCCAGGAGACTAACTGCCTTCACAAGAGGGTGATCCATTTTGATTGTCCCAGCCCCGCTTGAAATGCCCATCTCCCCCCCCCCCCCATCTTTCCTCACCCAGTGTTCCTCCATGGGCTCTGTGGCCACACGGGGCAAACTAGTTCACAGGTAAGTGGTCTCTCTTTCATAATTTGAACTTTAACATTTGGATATAGTCCAGGGAGTGCTGTCAGTAGATTCTGGATTTTCCACATTGCCCAGGATTCTCAGTTAATTTGGAGTTTATTCGGTGAGGATACTCAGATGGTCTCTAAATACTCTCGCTCGCCAAGAGGAACCAGAGCTCCGTTGAGAAGTGGCTGATTCTACCTGGGGCAGGAAGGGTGCAGAATGGGCCCGCAGTATCTCGTCAAAGCAGAAAACAAGGAAGCTGTTGGGACTGTGAGGTCCTATGAAAGGCTCAGGTGCTCAACCTGACGAGGCTCATTTTGAGCATCAGAGAAAAAGAATACAATTTCAGTGGATCGAGATCCTTAGAATATGTTGAGAAACGTAAGTTCACAGTTATACTAAGCAAACAAACAAGACCCCTCCTCTGGTCAGCTCTGAGATGCAGGGTGACCAATTCATCATTTAAAGAACGATCTAAGGAGTGAATCCAACTTTCATCCTGCCTTTGCTCTACAAGCTGAACCTCAGGATACCGAATTTGGAATGGAAAATGTCTTTTTATAGAAGTACCCCACTAATAAAGTTAGCACTACAATAGCATCATTTGGCAACCCCTAATGAAACAATGCACTTAGACGATGATCACCAGCAGCTTCTAACCTCACAAAAAAGAGCCATGTGGCCACTTTCTCCTCCTGCTTACAACACCCCTGTGTGACATTCTTGCAAAAAAAAAAAAAAACACAAAAACAAAAACTGATCAGCCTCTAGAGTAGAAGTGGCAAACCTTCTGTAAAGGGCCTGGTAGATGTTTCTGGCTTTGCTGGCCGAACAGTCCGTGTTGCGACTGGGCAACTCTTCAACTTGCTGCAGGAGCTCAGTGCAGCCCTAGACAAAACGTGTGGCCAGCTCAGGCGCAGGAGTTTGCAGACCCCTGCTCTAGGTCTAACTACAAAACTTACAGGAAGTACAGAAGACAGAGGAACCTGTTAAGCAGCGTCACACGAATGCCGTTAGCAAAATCGAGACTGTGGGGAGACTCTACCAAAGACCCCCGGTTTCTTCAACAAAAAAAGTTCAGAGGAAAAAGTTAAAAATAAGGCAACTGGGGTTAAGATTTTTAAAAAAATTTTTTTTTAACGTTTATTTATTTTTGAGACAGAGAGAGACAGAGCATGAACAGGGGAGGGGCAGAGAGAGAGGGAGACACAGAATCTGAAATAGGCTCCAGGCTCTGAGCGGTCAGCACAGAGCCTGACGCGGGGCTCGAACTCACGGACCGTGAGATCATGACCTGAGCCGAAGTCGGACGCCCAACCGACCGAGCCACCCAGGCGCCCCAAGATTTTTTTAAAAGGCAAGAGATCTGTCAACCTGTTGTAATGTGTGGAGTTTATTTAGATCCCGATTCAAATAAACTATAAAAAAAAAATTGAACACTGGCTAGATATTAACATAATCGTCACTAATTTTTGAGTGGGACAATGGTACTGTGTATATATACACATATATTCCTTAGGTCTGGAGTATATGTTGAAGGTATTTTGAATACGATGATGTCCAGAATTGGCTTCAAAACAGTTGTCGATTTTAGAAGAAATAAAATAAGCCATGAGTTGATCACCATTTTCTCTGGGTGTTGGGTACTAGGGATTTACATTATTTTTCATATATTTGAAATCTTTCATGGCCTGAAGATTTTGATCCTTACCTGTTACAAAAATATATCACTTGAAACATATTTTAGAGAATGAGAAGGGATGGAATGCTTGCCGTTTATTAGATACTCCTGGGGCCTCCTAAAACAGATGTGAATCCTCTGGCTAAGAATGGGAGCCAGAAGAGTCTTCTAGCGTTTTCCCCCGAAACTGTTTGTGTACATCTTATTTGTTACGCTAAATAGAGCTGACAGATCTCATATTATTTATCATTTGAGCTGACAGATACTATTTTATTTCTCTTTTGCTCAGGTATTATATGTAAGGTAGGTTTTATTTTGTAAAAAAAAAAAACAAAAAACAAAAAAAACCCGTTAGGTTGAAAATAAGCTTCGTGTTCTGTGACCGGCTGGGTGAATCTGCCATTGCTTAATCAGGGAGCACTCATTCACTGCAGGGGTCTGGCTACAAGCGCTTTTTCACAGCCTGGAGAAGTGATGTAAGAGGTGGTGACCAGTGGGAACCAGTAGACTATGCAGCTGGGCACGTAGGAAACCGACACCCAGGCCCTAGAGGTGGTCACTACATAGGCCAGATGCTCACCATGGGAATGAGGGCCCAGGGTCCTATTCATTTTCCTTTTTCCTGAGAACAGCTCTAAATCTAGATTGTAGGTGATACCTTCTAACTCACAGTTGCTTAAAATACTTTCAAAATGCCTTTTATTCCACACCAAACACTGGAACAGCTGGGTTAGTCCCACGAGTCAACCTTTGACTTAGTGACTACCGCCGGGAAGGCCCCACATGAGACCCTGTGGACATGCAGGCCCGTGGCCCTGCTTTCTGTGAGCTTCCGGTCTCGTGGGGGGTGGGGGGCCTACTTGGAAAACAAAATGAAAGGTGCGGAGAGGAAATCCTGTGGAAATTCAGAGAAGGGGGAGAACAGACCCATCTGGGGCAATCAGGGGAAGCCTCCCACAGGCCACGGAAGGAGTTGGGGGTGGGGGGCAATGGCTGTCACCAGGTGGAGAGCAAGGAAGAGAAGAAAGACATGAGCATGGGCAAGGCCAAGGCCAAGACCTTTAAGAGGAAAGCTGGTGGACTTCACCGCCCAGTGGCTTCTCCATAATCCGCCTACAGAGGATTTTTCAGGCCAAGATAATGTTCTGAACAGTCAGGTGAACATAGGCAGCAAATAGATGAGAATATGGCACTGACACTGTGCAGGGGGTTGGGGAATCGAGGTGCAGATATGAGCATCGCCAGTGTGGACGTGATGGTCGAAGCCACGGCGTCTGTGGACGGTCGGTTTCTCTGATGTCCAACCCTACTCGGGGAGACCTTGCTGCATGTACGGATGCACAATGAGTCCGGCATTTGCAAAACCAGCTTATTATTTACTTGGCTCGGTCTCACTTAAAGCTCAAAGCAGTACCCAATTGCAGTAAAACCTTGGTTTGCGACCATAATTCATTCCAGATACATGCCTGTAATCCAAGGCACGCGTATATCAAAGCAAATTTCGCGAACCATTGGCTCAGCTGTGCTCACGTGACATTCAGCATCAGGTACTACTCGGTTTGCGAGACGTGGCTCGTTTATCAAGTTACAGTTTATTAGAAATGTTTGCTCGTCTTGTGGAACTCTCGCAGAACCAGTTATTCACTATCCACGGTTTTACTGTACTTTCAAAACATCCCTGACCCTGGAAAGGAAAGATTTGGAGTAAGACAAACTAGAAGTAGGTGGGAAAAGAGAAGCCCACATTTGAAATGATATGGCTGGGCTGTTGGCTTTATTTATAGGTTTATGATCTCCCTCTAAAGATGGCCTAAACCAGACTCTTGGTTTTTTGTTGTGTTGTGTTGTGTTGTTTTTAGTGTTATGAAAAGAGTACTCAAGAAATGGGAACATTTAAACAGATTTCTGACCTTCCATACCGATGCTATGTAATACATTTGGGCAGCAGCTTTATTCTTTCTCCCTTACTTGAAAGCTTCCAGTGTAATTTCTCTTACAAATAAACAGGAGGTTACTGTGTTCTTTCCATAAGGAGACGCTGCTTGTCGTAGAGAGTAAGCATTTTACAGCCTGATTAAGTTCAGCAGTTAGTTCATGTAAAAGATGGTCTATTTGGACATGAATCTCTATCAGCTAAGAATTTTATAAGCCAAAGTGATTTATGGGTCAGCACCTCCTCTCCTGGCTACTGAACTTTGGAGAGGAGTGAACACTCAGTCTCAGACGTGTACGTAAGCCAGGTGAGCTTAAACGAGGGAGCATTTAGCCTCAGAAACTGAGGCCAAGAAGAAGTTATGCCCAGAACATCAATCAAAAATAGCTCTTATTCCAAGGCCTGCACAGCTCTGACACTGTCCCAGGACACTGTTATGAAACCGCACATAGACATCTCTCAAAAACGCCCCAAATCCCAGAAACCCAAGAAAAACACTCATGGCAGCCGTCCCCCGCTTCATAATGAAGCTCTTCTTCTAGCAGAAAGTCATAACCAAGCAAAATTCTGCCAAATAAGATGGCTATTTATTTGGGAGACTATCCTTGCTGACTCCAAGGCATTGGAGCTGTTAAATATTTTTCTCCCTTACTGATCCTTTCTACCTGTTTTACAGCCGTCTACATAAATTGTAATATGCGGGTGAATCAACTTTAAGCTACCAGAGGCAAAAGCAATTTGAGGTCCTTGATGAGTGTGCAGATTCAAATATTTATTCAAGCCTTTGCCAATCCAGGAGGATTTCTTTGGGAGGCTTGGGGAGTAGAGATTAGGCATACTGAAGGTAACGTCAGAATAGACTATAACGGAAGAGTCAGCAACTGAGATTGATGAAGTTGGTGCCAGTTACGAGATTTGACCATTTGTGACAAACAGTGTACAGATCATGGTGTACTCGTAAAGGCTTTGCGGTATATTAAGTTTCAAAGAGATTTTTGGGGCACCTGGGTGGCTCAGTCGGTTAAGGGTCCGACTTCGGCTCAGGTCACGATCTTGTGGTTTGTGGGTTCGAGCCCCACGTCAGGCTCTGTGCTGACAGCTCAGAGCCTGGAGCCTGCTTCAGATTCTGGGTCTCCCTCTCTCTGTGCCCCTCCCCTGCTTTCTCTCTCTCTCTCTCTCTCTCTCAAAAATAAAATTAAAAAAACAATTAAAAAAATAATAAAGAGGAGATTTATTTCCAGAAAGAAGGCAGGGAGGGAGGACAGGAGGACACAGTGTCTAATTTTTAGATGAAATGAGTAAAGCCTCCGTAGTCAGCATTTGGAAGCTCTCCAACGTCCAACAGGCTGAGAGAAACTCAGGGGATTGTCATGGCATTAGAGCCAGTCCTAGGTGCCAAAGTCAAAATAGGCCACGCTGGCCATAGGAAAGCCCCAAGTAGGAGCGTATGTAGGTCACTTACATGTTTTGAATTTAGACAGGCTGTCTTAACACAATTATTTTACAATTAAGCCCTGGAGAAACTCTCAAGTGTTCTAAATTTTTAAAAACATGATTGTTTCACAATATATGAGAAAATTGCAACATCCCCTCGAATGATGGTCTTAGTGGTTCACCTCGTGGGCCTGGGTGAGGTTTGGGGGTGCAGGTGCCGAAGTCTGCTTTTGATGGCAATCCTGTCCCCAGCCCAGTGAATTTCACTCTCCTTGGAAAGTGTTCGGAGCTCACAGGCTCAGGACTAAACACGATCACTGTCGCAGGCACATTCAGTAGACATTATTTTGATGCAATAAAAAACAATTAGCAAAAATAGAAAGTATATAAGCCATCAGGTTTAACCCCACATGTATTTATTGAACATCTACTATGTCCTGGAGTGGGAAGCAAGGACAGATGCGTCCAAAGGAAGACCAGGAAACACCCAATTCCAGCTCTGCCTAATGCTCCAGGGACCCTCTGTCAGGAGCACACAGACCTTATTCCCCTCCACTCCAAGGCCTCCATCTCCTAAAAGGCCCCCCTCTCTTTCTTGTTCTCTGCAGACATCCCCAACCTCTCACACGTAAATGCACGTGACAGGAGGACAAACTGGCTTCTCGGCAAGCTTGGGTCTCCAAGGCAGGAATCAAATTAGCCACATCCCAAATTCTGCTTTTGTTTGGCCGACTTCCTCTGTTAAGTCCTCATTTAAAATGAAAGTATTTGCTTTTCCATAAACACATGTAAATTTCCTACCTCTTACTTGTCACAGCCACAGGGAGCTCAGTGAGTGGTAATCCAGGAAGAACTCGTATTTCCAACAAATCGCTGTAATTGAGAGTATCTGTGTAAACAGTGCCATTCTCACAATTGATATATTTGCCAATTGTTCTGCCTTACTGTAGATTTAAGGGTGTCACTTAAATTTGTTTTTATTTCTAAATGTTTATTTATTTTGAGAGAGAGAGAGAGAGAACGTGAGCAGGGGAGGGACAGAGAGAGGGAGAGAGAGAATCCCAAGCAGGCTCTGTCAGCACAGAGCCCGACGTGGGGTTGGATCTTACAAACCGTGAGATCATGACCTAAGCCAAGATCAAGAGTTGGACACTGAACCCACTGAGCTACCCAGGTGCCCCATAAATTTATTTTAATTAGCAATCCTTTAAAAAATAACATGCTTATTGTAAAAAAAAAAAAACAACACAATAATAATAAAAATTTAAAAAATTAAAACAAGGACATAGGTTATAAAGTAATCATAGTGACCCAAGGGATTCACTCCCTTTTTTAAACCCTCCCGTGCTTTCTTGTGACTTTGTTTTTTTTTTAATATAAAATTTATTGTCAAATTGGTTTCCATATAACACCCGGTGCTCATCCCAACAGGTGCCCTCCTCAATGCCCATCACCTCTTGTGACCGTAGAATGAAATCCAAGAGCCATAGATACTAGGGTCTATGGGCCTTTGGGGATGTGGGCCCTCTTCCTCCTCACGTCCCCCCTGAAGTCTCTCCTGCATGGCCATGTGCTGGTGGGGGGTGGGGCATGCTTCTGTCTCATTCAGGACTCCCCTCACACGCGTCCCCTCAGCTGAGGTATCTTCCGTGACCCATCTCTTGTTGTCCCCAACTTGTCCTCCGTTTGCGTGCACACTGTGTTTTATCACCACGGCCCTGATCCCTCTCTGAAGTTACCGCCTACTGGTTTCTTTTCTGTCTCCCCTCTGGAAAGGAAACTCCAGGAAGGCCGGGGTCTCGTCCATCGTTTCTAGTTGTTTGCCCAGTGCTTCAAAAAGGGCCTGGCATGCGGTAGTTCTTGATTGAATACTGCGTCCGTTGGATGAAGGGTGGTTGTCCGATTGGTGTCTGGCACCTGGTTGGGAACCTGCCAGATGGGGGCTCCCTCCCTCCCCCCACCCCTCCTCCCCCTAACAAAATACAGCAGCAACTGATTTCATCTACACTCTCGTATTTCAGGTAAATTAACAGGGCACTCAGTTATATGGAGTGTAATAAATCCTACCTGGTTGAATACAAAGTAGTCCCCCCAAAAGTGATCACTTAGGAAGTCACATATCGTTTTGATCTTATTTTTCAGGTTGTCCTTGCCGGAAGGAACCATGAACTGGCATTTTCCCTTCTTTCTTGTGGCCACAGTGACTTTGCCCTCTGTGTGCTCCCAGTTCAACCCCCTATCTCTGGAGGAACTAGGCTCTGACACAGGAATCCAGGTTTTCAATCAGATTATCAAATCCCGGCCTCTTGACAACGTGGTCGTGTCCCCCCATGGGATTGCGTCCGTCCTGGGGATGCTTCAGCTGGGAGCCGACGGCAGGACTAAGAAGCAGCTCACCACGGTGATGAGATACGGCGTGAACGGTGCGTGCACTCCGGGCTGTGGTGGGGGGGGGGGGGGGTGGCCCTCGAGGGAGTCGTGCATCTGGAGGGGTTTCGCTGGTACCGTTCTGAGACTTAGGGCTGTCTCCTCTAAAGGACGGATGTTAGCAGTGCTAGAAGTTAGGGGAACTGTATTCTGGTCTCTTCTCTAGCCCTGGGGCTTTGGGTCAGTCACGTGATCTCTCCGTGCCCTAGTGTACTTCATCTCTAAAAAGAAAGCTTCCCACCTGCCCCACCTCCACGGTGCCTTGGGCTAAAGCTCACGGTTGTGAGCTGGGGAAGTGGGTGGCTGTGGCCCTGGAGGGCAGCACGGGGGAGCCTCGTAGCGATGGCACCTTTCTGGGTCTTAACTGTGCTGGTGACCACATGAATCTCAGTGAGTGACAGCCATGCACAGAGCGACACACACACACACACAGGTGCCGGGAACGTAAAACGCGTGTGGTGTGCATGGGCTGGGCGCGCTGTACCCACGGCAGTTTCCAGGTCGTGATGCTGTACCACAGCCACACAGGCTGCTACCACTGGGGGAGACTGATCGAAAAGGCCCGTGGGACCACCCCGTCCATTGTTTTGCAACTTCCTCTGAATCTGTCAGTATTTCAGAATAAAAAAAAACGGAAGGAATTTTTGTCAGTAAAGCCCGATGGAAAAGGTTTGAATTGCTTTGAATTACCCACATCGACGTAAGCGTCTCTGTCTCCCAGGCCTGTGGCCTTGTCGCTCCAGTTCACATATCCTCCCCCAGAGCCCACCCTCCACCAGCCTCTGGGGCGGGGGCCGTGTGTGAGGGAGCAGAAGGGGCCCCGGAGCCCTTCTAGGTCACCGTGCACCATGACCTCGCGCCAGTCGCTTTGCACGTGGAAGTCTTCCTTACTATTTTGGAGAACGAGGGAGCGTCCCTTTCCCTGTTCTTCCACTCCTGTCAACCATAAAGTTCTAGGACTCTTGACTGCATTGACGCCTGAGACTCGGAGAGGAAGGCAAGCTGGGGTCAGGGGTCAAGCGCTCCGTGCCTCCCTCCATCCCCGTCCCTCCCCCCCCCCCACCGCCCCCCTCCGCCCTCAGTTGGCTGTTGTGTTCAATGTAGCCTCCGAGCTGCCAGCACCAAATGCTGGGACACCCTGCTCTATTTACATGGCCTTCAATTTTGCATGAGTCTGCAGTCTGATCACCTGTCGGAAGCATGGCAGGGCTTAATACTTGGAACGCTCCCAGTTCCGCCGCTTGCTTGGAAGTTCAGCAAACTCTTGGTGATTTATAGCTTCGTGGCAAATCCCTGCTTGAATTTATGGCCGTTAACCAGGGCCATCCAGACCCTGTCAGCCAGTACCCTTCCAAGGCAGCGACTGGATTTTTGTCGTTTGTGTTAATGCTGAGCCACATTCGTTTTAAGCGGTATTTCTCAAGTTCTTGCCGATGTTGCCTGCCGGTGGTGTCCTTCCCCTACCCTCTCCTTCTCCCAAATCACTAGCAGTTAGTTGTGTTATAGAACGTGATTTCGGTGGCAGGACGAACTCTTTCAGGGGAGCCTGAGTGGTTTTCCAGGCCCTAGTTCGGGCTCAGCCCCTGAGAACTCAGGTGTCCTCTTAGTGAGGACAGAGACAGAACGGTTTGGGGCAGTGGAGTGAAATCTACACCCGTCTTTTCCTGGCCGGAGATCGGGGCGTGTGCAGGAGGCAGTGTGGCCAGAAGGGACGGGCTCTGGGACTTGGCCTCTGCTCTTCCCTTACCGATGAAGTAGGCCTGCTCACTCCCGCCGGGCCTGCCCCACAGAACAGCGCGCAGGGTGGGGTCATGAGAGGCCAAACAAGGAGCCAGAGGGTTGCCTCCTTGTGCACCATGGCAGACTTCCCCTACCCTTATGTAAGGGATCTGGAGAAGAGACCCTCTGAGCGTGTGACACATCAGCTCTCCAGGACACTGTCACCGTGACCCTGCAGGCTGTTTTAGGACGGTGTCATTTTGAAAGGACCCCAAGCGAGGAACCCAAGGCTCTGTAATTTGAGCTCACTCTAGAGCTCGCACATTTCATCCTTATAATTTACTTGCTTCTTTTCCATGTTCTGAAACCAAATGGAGCCTGTATGAATGGCTCGTGTAAGATAAAGCTTACATTGCCACAAAATTAATCCCCTTGCTTTTTGAGCTTGATATCAAGTAAAAATCACACTATTCTTGGATGGTGGCACATGACAATTTTTTATAGTCTTTCTAATGCTTATTTTATTCATTTTTTTTTTCCAAAATAGAAAAACGAGATCGCATTGTTAAATCTTTGGCAGGAAAGGAAATAGCACTAAAGATAGTTAAGAAAGAAAAAGAGAATGAATTAGTAAGATCCCTTGGATTTATTCCCCCATGGTGGAAGATTCCTTGGATTTATTCCCCCATGGCTACATAAAGAAGAACTGGCCAGTCTTCCTATTGACCTGGCACCAGAAAAGTCTCCCAGGAGGACCAAGTGTATGTGGGGAAGGTGTTGAGATGCCTCAATACGCTGTTTTGATGGTGGAAGCACCACTGATTTTTAAGAACCACTAATAATAATTTTACCCTCCTTCCCCTTTTCTTAACACACGGCCACTGAGAAAGCAAAAGACGTAGTCTCTTGCTGCTGAGGCTTGTCTTGTCTGTACTGTTGTTGGTTGCCATACAAAGAAAGAGATCTTAAACAAAAACGTAGCTTGTCTAAAGTCTTGTGGAAACGTGGCTACATCTTCCCACTTCCCCTCCAGGAGTCGGTAAAGTGTTAAAGAAGATCAACAAGGCCATCGTCTCCAAGAAGAATAAAGACATCGTGACGGTGGCCAATGCAGTGTTTGTGAAGAACGGCTCTAAAATGGAAGTGCCTTTCGTTACGAGGAACAAGGACGTGTTTCAGTGCGACGTCCAGAACGTGGACTTTGAAGATCCAGCCTCTGCCTGTGACTCCATCAACGTGTGGGTTAGAAACGAAACCAGGGGTGAGTGGCCTCAATTCCCTGGGAACCACTGGGTGCCATTTTATACTTTGTGAGTGAAAGCGTGCGTTGGGCTCCTAAGATTCTAACTGGTGTCTGCCTGGCCCATGGTCCTCCCATCGCGAAACGCCTGGACCCAGCCGGCTGGTCTGTCTTTTCTCTCTTAGGAGGTGCCCTGACTCCGTCTACCTTCCTTCCCCTTTCTTGGGGCCACGACTCACGGTACCCTCTGGGGTCTTTCTCCCTGTGGCAGGGGCAACAGAGCAGAGTCCAGCCCCACGGACTCTCCTCTGTCCCCTCTGCGTCGCCTCTCCAGAGGCCTCGCCCGCAGGCCCTGGCCTGTTCTGAAGGTTCAGTCGCTCAGTCCTTCCCACTTTCGCATCGGTTGTTCCCTTTGCCTGGAATGCCCCTCTCCCCCTGCGAGGTTCGAGACTGATCTCTCTCCTTGCTTCCCTTGCTTCTCTCTCTCTCGCTGCCGTCGCCTCCAGGAAGTCGGTGCCTCGTCTCTGCTTACCATTGGCATACGAGTCTGCGTTTTCTAGCCCCTTCATTATAGCACTTTCCACGCTGTATAATGATTGCTTGTTTGCATGCATTTCTCCTCTCATTAAGCCGAGGAAATGTCTAACGTGGGTGTTTTAAACCTGTTAATTTGTAAACTGGAGGTCTAGGTGGAAATGTTCTGGAGTAGAGATGGGTCCAGATCAGCAGGAAATTAAGGCTGCAAATCTAGATTGGGGAACCTGGTTTTCATAGGAGGGAGAGTTAAGGTCGCAAGAGTGGAAGCGGGAAAGTCTCAGTAGTCCCAACGACTCCATTGTGGCCCAAAGACAGAACGTGAGGAAACTCTGGCTTCTTGGGTCCCGTTTCCCAACGTGTGGTTCCTAGGGTGCCTGCGTCAGAATTACCCAGGGCATTTGTTTAGAATGCAGGTCACTGGACCCCCCACTTCCTGTATCAGAATCTCCGAGGGAGGGGCCGAACATTCTGCATTAAAACGAATGCTCCCCCGGTCTGCCTCCACCACCCATGACCAGGCTTGTATACGTGAATGTCCGAGGGCGTGGGACAGACTCGCCAAGAGATGGGCCGGGAGTGCCCCGAGGGTGGAGGAACCAGAACTGGTTTTGATAAATCCACAGCATTCCTTCTCAGGAGGCTCTTGGACAGTGCAATCCGGGCTCCCTTCCTAAAACCGCAAAACGATCAGGACACCTGCAAATGTGAAGGGTCTGGTGGTTCTTTCTGGGCCCAGAGGCCTAAGAACAGTGGCAGGAAGTTGCTGGCACTCAGAGCCAGGTGGCTGGATGACCGTGGCCTGTGAGTGGCTCCTGCCAGCCTTCTTCTTTACCAATTGGACTGGTCATGGGAAGGCACATTAGCGTGCTGCTTAACAGTGTTCAAGCTCCTTGGACACACGTTGACTCAGTTGCTCACTGCCTCTGGGGAGGGGGGGGCGTGGTGAGCCCCAGCAGTGCTTTTTCAACCTGGCCGACCTCTTGGTAAACAAAGATTTTGACTCTTCACTTCACCATCCTGCCGCGAGATTCGTAGCTCGTATAACCTATGCACAAGTACACAGACACTTCTAAAAATTAATACAATGCCAAACTGTAATACAAGGAAAAACAAAACTCATTTATGTATGTGGTTCAGCAGGTGAGCCCTTGGGTACAAGTACACCCGAGCACATAATAGCGAAGCAGTCGTATTCTTAGAATGATTGTGAACGGACGGCTACGAAAACAGGCAGAGACAGGCGTGGGGTGCTGGTGATGTGAAAACCACGAGCTGCCCTCCTGTGTTTCCGAAGCGAGTTCTTTCCTAAAACGGCGCGGTACTCTTGGTAAATTTCAGAACAAAACAAGAACAGCTTCCACTCGCTTTGCTTTGCACCGTAGTCACCTACCCGGAAAATTCGGTGCACGTTAAAAATGTGCCACGAAACAGATAACTTTGTGTTTACAGGGGAAGAAGAGTGAGGTTCTGGGCCCAGATGATGGTAAGCCAGTTTCTGGCCAGTGTGACTATCCAGTGGGGCGTCTGAAAGCTATACGGGAAGCAGGACATTTCTTCAGCGTGTGGGACTGTTTTGAACATTGCAGGGCAAGTAACCTCTCGGGCCACCTGTCAGTCCACTGAAAACTCTCCTACAAATTTCCAAACGGCCCCTGGGGTGATCTGCCTCACTGAGAGGCACTTACCTACCTGGGAGAACCCAGAATCCTGGAGATCGAACATTCCATGTGCGGAAGACTGCCCAGTCCGTCCCATAGAGGTGACGATTCCTGCCCCCTGTGGAGTGGGAGAGCCAGATGGGAAGGTTCTTTCCGCTGTGATAGGGTGCTGACCCTGCCAGGGCCGCCCTGCCCACCTCTCCAGCCTCTCTTCCACAGGCTCTGTGCTCCGGCCATGCACGCTTCCTTCCCGTCCAGCCCCCAGCTCACCGTGCTCTCTCCTGTCACAGCCCCCACCGCTGCATCCGGCCACCTGGGATACTGTGCTCCCCGCCTGTCCCTTGTTAACGCCTGTCCATTTTCACACTTGTCACGTGCACGGCATGATAGTTAAAAGCAAGGCGCCGAGTTTGAATGTCAGTTCTGCCACTTACTAGCTGTGCAACCTTGGGCAAGCTACTTAACCTCCCTGTGCCTCAGAGTCCTCATCTGTAAAATGGAGATACGACGGTGATACCTACTAAAACAGTTACATCGACACTAAGGTTTTTGTGGGAACGTAAGTAATACGCACAAAGCATTTAGCCGAGTGCCTCGCACTTAACAAACGTTCAACAAGCGTAAGCTGTTTCTATAGCTATCACTAGGTCAGCTTCTTCAAGGAACCCGTGCCTAACCTCGCTGACCGGATCCGATCCCCCTCTCACATGGCCTCACTTCTACTTCGAGGTGTTTCTTCCTGTTGCATACACTTTTCCGAGCCATTTCTGCCAGCCTCCATCCACCTCTCTCTTCTCCGTAGCTTTTTGAAGGCGGAGCTCATTTTTGTTTGTTTTCTTACCTAGAAGAGCACTTGGCACGTGGCAGGTGGGCATCCAGGAGCGGATGGAGGGGTGGTGCATCGACGGATGGGGGGGTGGGTAGGTGGGTGGCTGTGTGGCCGAGTAGGCGCGCATGGGTGGGTGGCCGGGTGATGCACGTTCACCGTGTGCAGTTAGCGATGGCAAGCCCCTCGTGGGCCTCCTTCTAACCATGCGTTCCTTACCTTTTTATCGTTGCTTAATATTTCTTCATGCCCCCGTATTGTATCTTAGTCCTACAGGTGGCAATCAGAGGCTTTATTTACCATAATGACCACAAAAAGGGCTGAGGGGACTTCTTTAGACACGTATAGAGCACTGATCGTGTGCCGAACACAGAGCTAGGCTCGATTCTTTTAACAAAATTTATTTGTTGTTTCGAGAGTGAGAGAGAGCACGTGCAAGTGGGAGAGGGGCAGGGAGCGAGAGAATCCCACGCAGGCTCTGTATCGTCAGTGCAGAGCCCGACGCAGGGCCTGAACCCACAGACTGCGAGATCGTGACCTGAGCCAGGGTCTGATTGTCCACCGACTGAGCCACCCGGGTGCCCTGAGCCAGGCTTGATGTTTCAAAAGTGAACGACAGGGTCCTTGCTCTGGCGCACTTGGTGGTTCAGCTCGGGGAGAGAGACACGTTAAATTTGGCCGGCACAAAATACCTCGGGTGTGGCAGCAGCGAGTGTTGAGCTTTATGGAAACTCCTGGGAGTCGGGGAGGAGGGTCAGAGGACATTTATTACAGGTAGAGAGGGAGCTGTGTCTTAAAGGCACAAAGGGGTTGGACTGGGTGATGTTCCCAGCAAAGGCAAGACACAGCCCTCACTGCCAGGAGCTCTAAGGTGCTTGCAGTGGCTGAAGCACAGAGCTCTAACTTCCTTCCCACAAGACGGAGGCCGCCCTTGCGTCGAATGATGGCCGTTCATGGCCTGTGTATCTTCCTTCAGGTCCTGACTTAGCGTTGGTGCCCCCTTGTGTAAGAAAGGAGTCGTGATGAAACTTATGGAGCCCTCTGGGCTCTGGGAAACCTCTGGGTGCGCGTCTTTACCACGACTTATCCAAACATTCGTTTATTGCACATCCGCATCTTCTTGAACATCATCTAAAAGGACTTAAAGCTCTCGGGGCACCCGGGTGGCTCCGTTGGTTAAGCATCCGACTCTGGCTCAGGTCGTGATCTCGTGGTTCGTGAGTTCGAGCCCCTCATTGGGCTCTCTACTGTTGGCACAGAGCCTGCTTTGGATCCTCTGTCTCCCTCACTCTCTCCCCTCCCCCCAGTAAATAGATAGATAGACAGACAGACTTAAAGCTCTCTCTGCTGAATTAGACCTTCTTGCTTCTTCAGAAACTATTGATTTTACTCTCACCATTTAAAGAATTACAACTAGCATTTACATTACGGCACCATGTATTTTTTAAATACGCTAAGGCCAAAAGCTACAGTGAATTTCTGAACTAATTTTTCATCACTTTGGGTATCAGCGACCCCTCGTAAACACACAGCTGGATCTTCAGAGACGGAGCAAAAGGTACGTTAACAAAAACCCAAACCATCAAGTACAGATAGCACTCAGGAAGGATCCTCGTGGCCTCAAAGAATGTTCTGAAACTAGAACGGTCGTCTGCTCCTTCACTCCTAACACAATCAAGAGGGATGGTCTTCTACATTTTGTGGAGTGAATTTTCCCTCAAGACTGGGAGGCCTTCTAGAACAGACGCTATGTCCTTGCTTCTCTGTAATATTACACCTAGCTCAGTCCGTAACTCATAAATGTAGACACTGATTTTTAGATCCAGCCCTTTTTTTCTTTTTTTAAATTTATTCATTTTTGAGAGAGTGTGAGCAGGGGAGGGGCAGAGAGAGAGGGAGAGAATTCCAAGTAGGCTCCAGTGCTGTCAGCGCAGAGCCCAACTTGGGGTTCGGACTCATGAACTGTGAGATCACGACCTGAGCCGAAGTCAGACGCTTAACTGACTGAGCCACCCAGGCGCCCCTCCAGCCCTTCTTTAAAGTAGCTGTGAGGCCTTGTGGTATCGGGGATTCCAAATGCCCATCATTTCTAAAACTTTAGGGAGAAATTCAGCCTTTACCCTCAATAAGATCGCACAGGTCGAAGAGTTGGTTTTTGACCGGCATTAAATCTACCCAGTGGTTCAGACAACAACTGCATATCTTGTGCCTATCTTGTGCCCATCGAAAACCCTCCTTGGCAGTCATTCACGCCAGTTATTAGCAAACATAGAGAAATTCATCGTTAATTAATCATTTAGGCGAGTAAAATTTTCTAAACCGTGTGGCTCATGGGGAATTCGTTATAAAAGAATTTCTTAAGGAAAAGTCTGGTAACCTCCAAATAAAGGATATTGAAAGTCTTTATGGATTCTCTGATTTTAGCCTTAACTGTTCGGCTTTCATTTTTAGCGAGAAGAACATGAGAAGGTACAAAAAGGGTGTTGTAAATAGTTCCTTTTTAAAGTCTTTTAAAAATTCCTTTGATTTTTCGCTGTCTGTGATCCCACACTGCCTTTTGCCCTCAAATAGACTGCCAATCCTGAATTTTTCCCTTGCTTGTTCCGTGACTTCTCAGGTATGATCGACAATCTGCTCTCCCCAAATCTCATCGATGGTGCACTCACCAGACTGGTCCTGGTCAATGCCGTGTATTTTAAGGGTTTGTGGAAATCGAGGTTCCAACCTGAGAACACAAAGAAACGCACGTTTGTGACAGCTGATGGGAAGTCCTACCAAGTGCCCATGTTGGCCCAGCTCTCCGTGTTCCGATGCGGTAAGTGTATGCTTGGCAGGGCCCTGAGAGTGCTTTCACTTAGTCCGAGAGCAAATCTGACTTTTATTTTTCTAAAAGGGTGGGAGAGAGGAGGGCAGGATGTTTTTAAAGTTCCTGGTAAGGTTTTGTATTATTTACAAGGGTTATGAATGAATATATAATATACAGGCTCTTAGGTTGAACGTTCAGAGGACAGGTCACAAAATACGAGATGGGAAGAGGCATAAAGCGCATGAAAACGTTACGAAGTCATCACCATCTTACGTTACCAAATTAGAAATACAAGTAAAAATTAGATTTCTTTTCCACTTACCCGATTAGCAAAAATTGCAAAGATTGACAAAGCCCAGTAGTGGCTCTCCTGGAGGGGGGGGCGGGGGGGAACGACACATGGGTGCCCTGGTCACTGTGGGCGGAAAGAGATGTGGGGCGGGGGACTTCCTAGAAGACCATGTTGCATTGAGGAACTTCTACTCTGAAGATAATCTCACCTCAGCAAATAAATAAAAGCCAGATATGTACATATAGTGGAACGTACATGATAAAGAGCTTTACAGAAGTGGAAAGCTGATACAATATGTTGCTGATTTCAGAAAACAAGTTCTAGTACAACAGACGTTGATTCATCACATTTACGTAAAATGCTTTCTATAGACCCATCCATCTGTAGAGACATGTCTTGCAGGATGTTCAATAAAATGTCAACAGTGGTAGTAGTTCAAGTGATTATTTTTCTTTATTTGAATTTGAAACTTTTTAAAACAAGCCTGTATCAGTTTTAATTTTTTTTTTAATATTTGTTTATTTTGGAGAGAGAGAGAGAGAGAGAGAGAGAGCGCGCACGTGAGTGGGGGAGGGGGAGAGAGAGAGAGGGAGACACAGAATCCGAAGCAGGCTCCAGGCTCCGAGCTGTCAGCACAGAGCCCGGTGCAGGGCTCGAACCCGCAAGCGGCGAGATCCCGACCTGAGCCGAAGTCAGAGGCTCCACCGACTGAGCCACCCAGGCGCCCAAGCCTGTATCAATTTTACAGTCAGGACAACAATGACCGAGCCCTGCTGTCATTGCCGCAGCACTGATAAATGAAGCCTGGTGATTGTTTTCTAAGCCAGGTTTCTAAGCCTGAAGCGTTTGTGAGCCAATTTAAATTCATCTTTTTTCTCTGCAACTTAGCCTTTATGCCTCCGATCCGTACCTGAACATGCGGGCCCCAGGTATCGCCTTTGCATACGCTCGCTTCAGGCACCGCTCAGTATTGTGCCAGCTGCGTAATTCTCTAAATTAAGGAATGACTTAGGTGAAGAAGGCAATAAATAAAGTCACTTTCCTTCTTATCATTCAGCTTCTAGGTAAAATTTTGGCATTCACTCAAATGTGTTCTTTTTTTTTAAAAGATAATATGTATTTGAAAGCCCTGCAGAAAGATAACATGCTCAGCAACTGAGAATAATAAAAGGCTCTTTTTTCCCAAAAGTCATTCCCTCCTTCCTGTCGGCCCCCCAGCCCTCCCTGCTCCCGGCTTGTGTTGCCAGGAAGACTTCATCTGAACACTAACATAGCTACCAACTCTTCTCTGAAGCAAAGCCATTTTCTTTTAGGTCAATCTTTATACACATTCTCTGTTCTAATAAAAAAAAAAAAAGAGGGGGGGCCTGGGTGGCTCAGTCAGTTAAACGTCTGACTCTTGGTTTCTGCTTAGTTCATGATCTTGCGATTTGTGAGATCGAGCCCCACATTGGGCTCTGCGTTGACGGTGTGGAGTCTGCTTAGGATTCTCTCTCTCTCTCTCTCTCTCTCTCTCTCTCTCTCTCTCTCTGCCCCTACCCCGCTTGCTCTCTCTCAAAATAAATTAAAAAAAAAAAAAGTGAAGGGCCTCAATTACTGTATATCTCTGTTGCTGGAAAATAAATGTCAGTAGTTAAAGGTTAAAACGCAAGAATCCTATAGACATTCCTATGAAACACTACTGTGTTTGTGTTTGCGGGAGTGTAACGTGTTTTCTTGAGTATATAGTAGGTTCCTAGAGAGGGAGTTGCATATGCGAGTAGCTTTTCCATTAAGAACCGATTTGTCTAAGAGCACACGTGTGCACATTACAGAAAGCAGTGCGTAAATATACTTTTCCTGTCAAAGACTGGAACGCTGTCGAACCAAGGTGAGCTGGCTGTCTTCCCTCCACCTTCCCGAGCACCGCCCCCCCTCCCAGGAGGCTGCATGTGTGGGCTCCCTTGCCTCCCATCCAGTTGGCTGTGGGGGGAGATCGCAGCTGAGGCGACTTGGGGCCTTGACTTCCCGGCCCTCCCTGCGGTCCCCGGGGCTCCTGCATCCCTTCAAGAGAGGTCTCGGCTCCTGTCAGCAGGTGTGCTCAGGGGGGCTTTCTCCCTGGGTCACCATGCTTCCCTCGCCCCTGCCAGCCTACGGCTGGTGATGGTGCCCCACTGTTTGTAGCACAAGGGACTGTGCCTAGCCGTTTCGCTGCACTCTGCCCATGCTTTAGAAGTGCTCCTGTGACCCAGCCTGGTGTCCTGCCTCCTTCCTGTCGGACCCTTACTGACCTGCCCTGAATTCAGGACAGAAGGTGGAAGTCAGCCTTCTCTCCACGGTTCTCGTTCCCTCACACCAAACCCTGGAAAACGGCTGCCATCCGTCTTGCCCCGCTCCCTGTGCCAAAGATGGGGCTGCTGTGGAGGAACCTGGGATTGGAACCTGGCTCCTGTCCTGGGCCCTGCCACGGCACAAGGATGGCCCTGTGTTGCCCTGGTTTCCCTCCTTGGCCAGCACGGTGGCTTTTTGCAGTACGACAGGGCAGATTTGTCTTGTGTCTTGTGGCATCTGATTAAAGCACAGCTGGTGTTTGTTTTCACGACCGCAGACCGCTTAGTTGGTCACCCACTTTCTGCCTGTCGTCAGTCTGGCCAGCACGACCGGCCAGCGCTCACACGTGGCGGTTGAGGCTGAGACAGGCCACCAGTGAGCTCAGAGGCCTCCCTGCCCACTCACGCGACCTCTGCAGCCACCTGTCACACGTGTGCTGGGCCTCACCAAGCCGCCTCGGTCACCTTGTGGAAGCGTTGCCATTCCAACCCTCTGTCTTCCTGACCTGCCCCCGACAAGATGCCATCAAGATCTCTGAGAAGATTCATTTAGTAACATTACAGAGACGGGGTGGAAACTAGGAGGGGGAAACCCTTCTGACTATGTCCCATAAAGTGTAAGCACTTTGAGGATAGAAATTCTTCTAATTTAAAAGTCAAAAAAAGGCCTCGCAGTCTTTTTTTAAAGGAAGTATATTTCGTGCTCATTGCAAAATCTACAAATAAAACATAATGAGGCAGAAAGTAAATGTTCTCCTATAATCCCATTTCCCAGCATAAAAAACCCTATTAAGTGGTAGGTGTATTATTTGAGACCTTTTCTATGCATATACAAAATATGTCTATGAAACTTTTTTGCATATGGAGGATTACACTGTAATATGCTTCATACATTAGACAGTAAATCATGGAAAACTATGTGAATTCATGTGGATTTACTTGATCCTTTTATCAGCTGCAGAATATTCCATGGCATAAATTCATTATAATATCCTATGGGTCGCCATTTACTTTTTTTTTTCCTGTAATAAACACCTCAGTGAGCATTCTTGTACTTAAATCTTTAGAACTGAGTCAGAATTTGTGAAGGTAATTTCCTCGGATAGGAATTGCTGAGTCAAAAGTTCTTACAAATTTTTGATTTTACGATTATGAATTTAGACATTAAAGACTTTATTTTGGAAAAAAAAAAAAAAGACCACAAAAACTTCCAAATATATATGTATATATGTGTGGGGAGATATATATATATATATATATATATATATATATATATATATATGTACACAGTATATTTCCAGCTTCTACTCATACCTACCTACCCACATTACCTCTCTACGTGGTTGTCTATTAAGTTTTAGTTCCATAGATGAATTATATTATTGCCCTCACCCATCTGGTTCTCCTGCCGTCTTCTTTAGCCCAACAAATGGCACCTGTACTCACCTAACTTGCTTAAACCACACCTTCTTCCCCATCAGCTCTCCCCAAACCCCCTTTGCATTTCAGCTAGAATATGGACCACTATGTGCAGTGGGTGTGGTTTTTTTTGTCTCCAAATGTACATTTCGGCTTCGACTGAAGTGTAGCTGAAACGGTTCCTCAAGAGCTCAGGAATCCATAAAGCTACTTGTAGTAGAAGATAACTGGACGGGTTTTCATGTATAAAGTTTTCCTGATATTCAATATTTAAAATATTCCCTCTGAATTTAGAGGCCGAGAAGAGTTCTTAACGTTTTAGTGAGCCTAGTTACTTCCTCCTTTTGTAGGATTTAAAGAAGGGATCAGAGTACTTTAGGGACCTTTCCAGAAAATCTAGATCATCCCTAAAGTACCACTGACAGGATGTTCTAAATCTTCTCCATGTTTCTAATACTTGGTCCTTTGCCTGTTACCTCTCATTAAAGGATTTGTTGATCCCTATTCATCCAAGAGAAAAGACTTGTCTTCCCTTTTCATCTATTTCCTCCTGTTTAGAAGGAATGAAACTGCTCCATTCACATTTTTATGTACTCCGGTATCATCCCCATTAAAGAACGCTCAGTCGACTTCCCAGATGTTAAGGAACGGAGAGCCTGGGCGAGACATTTTAATGGAAAGGTATCTGGGACAATGACAGGCTCCCTGCTGTGAGGCAAGGCTCCCAAATACCCCTTCCTTGCTTGATTCACTCTGCCCTGGAGCTGTGTCCTCTGCAGCAGGTGTGATGTCTCTTGGTGGACCAGTGCTGTGTTTCGACTGAACGGTGACCGAACGGTCGAGAAGTACTTTGCGAAGCTGCTTCCATCAGCAGATGCAAGTTTTTACGACGTGCAAGCCTCTGTGCTGAGCACTGTGCTGTGTGTATTGTCTCGTCTAATTTTCCCAGCAACTCTGCAAGCCAGGCACTGTTATCCCATTTTACAGATAAAGACACTAAGACTTGGAGTTAAGCCACTTGCCCGAGTCCCAGAGCTAGTGTCTCCGAGTCAGGATCTGAACCCAGGTCCTAGAACTCCAGGTCTCGTGCGCTTAACCTCAGCCCTTGTCCTCTGTGGGCCGATGCTGAGAAAGCTGTCTTTTACTGATCAGGTGGAAGGCAAGATGTTATTTTTGTCCCCTGTCTCCTCAAGCCACGGAGCAAAGAAGAACGGAAGAGGTATGGCCAGGGGCATCCGAGCCAACGCTGTGCCATCGGTGCCTGCGATCAGAAGCAGAAGTGGGGCCAGGGAGAAATGAGTCATCAGGCAGATGTGCGCGACTGGGTACAAAGTGGTTAGTGGTTATTCGTATTACTGATCAGTTAATGACGTGTTCGGTGGTGACCGGATTCACTGCTGAAGGTGGCAGCTGTCTCCCGGCTCAAAAACACCCAGGCTCGTCACTTTTCATTATTCATGACCCCGCTGCCTCCCATCAGGACGGTAAACATGTCTAGAAGTGCTTAACGGCTGCCTCCAGGTCCTTATTTCATGCCCTGGAGCAACCACTTCCTAACCGCTTCCCAAGTCGTAGAATTTCTCAAACAGCTTTGCCAGGCAGGGGCCTCCTCTTGTCTTTGAAGATTAAAAGGCTCATTAGGAAGTGATGTTTGTCCTGACTCTCCCATTGATTTTCTGGTTTCTGCCCAGACCATCTTATTACACAAGGTAAAAGGAAAGTGAAAAAAATCCCCTCTTTGATTCTCAGGCATTCCCCAGACAGAACCGGGCTTGAGTGACAGTCCCCGCCTGTCCCAGCCGGCCAGGCCGCACAAGGTTGCCGAACGGCCCTCGGGCAAACGGAGCGGGACGGGGACCGGGTGTACCGAGCGCTCCACGAGTTGCCCCCAGCTTTCTTCCAGAGGGAGAAACTCAAATGTCATCCTGTCATGTCACGTATTCTAAGAACTTTGCTATTCTTTATCGTATTTTATGGCTAGAAGTGTTCGTTATGTAACGAAGACAAAGAAAGTTGGCTGTGCCTCTCGCCCCCCCGCCCCCCGACCTCCACCCGTGGAGAACTGGCTTATCCAAGATCCCTGGCTCACATACAGTGACTGGCGGAGGTCGTCCCCAAAGAGAAGACAAGTGAAAATCATGAGAGAAGCTCGCTTCCTCTCTTTTTCTTAAACACGTTGTCCTTCTAGGTCATTTAGAGAAGGGGGAGGAGGTAGAGAGAGCCAGCGTTCAGTGGGCACCCACCACAGACCACGTCCTGTCAAGCACCTTACATATTTTTCCTCATTTAACCGTCACGGCGACCCTGTGAGGTACACACTTTTAATATCCGTGGTATCTCCGTTCTCCATACCGAGAGGCACACAGAGGTTAAGTGCCTCACCAAGGTCACCGCGTTCTTAAAAAGGCTGAAGTGTTTAGTAAAACATTTCTGAAATCTGCCAGAAATCTAGAAATGCTGGCTTTCCGTTCACCTAGTTAATTTTTATAACTGGCATCACATGCCTAATGGGAAGTTTTCCCGGGATCCTATGGCATGCTGTGTGGAATATTCTTTCCCGGGGAGGCCGGGGCCTCTCTGGACCGTGTACCCCCCGAGCTGGGCTTCCAGCTGGCACCCTTCATGGGTGCGCTTTCTTTTTTAAAAGCTTTTTTTTTTTTTTCAAGTTTATTTATTTTGACAGCATGCAAGCAGGACAGGGCAGAGAGAGAGAGAGAGAGAGAGAGAGAGAGAGAGAGAATCCCAAGCAGGCTCTCAGCTGACAGCACAGAGCCCGATACAGGGCTTGAACTCACACACCACGAGATCATGACCTGAGCTGAAATCAGATGCTGAACCGACTGACCCCTCCCGGGTGCCCTGTGAATGTGCTTTCATCAGCTCCAGCCGGTCCGCACACAGTTGTGCTGATCAGTTGCTGAATATTTTGAATATTTCACATGAGATGAGAGGGTTCTAGGATCAAATTCGCTTGGGAAACCTGCGGAAAGCCAAACAGCTTTCTTTCCTTCAGAATGACTCGGAGCCTTTACGGTACTGGCGTCTATTATGAATCCGTAGGAAGAATCGATTCGGTGGCGTGTGGAATCTGTCTACTGAGCGTCCCGCAGGATGGGTGCTCTGTAGACCAACATTTTGAGAAGCGCTGGTCTAAATCGCTCTCGGGCTTTTATTTGTGAGTACAAATACCATAAGGTACCAAAAAGCCGTAAGGACAATGACCAGAATGGGTGAATTGTGAATAGGGAGTCGCGTTAGTGAACTACAAAGGTCATTGTTGGCATGAGACATACTGAGCCTGAGTCCTGGGGCTCCACTGCTTACTTAGCCCACGTGTCCCTTGGCAAGTTAATTTCTGTAAGCGCAGCCCCCGGGTGTAAAATGGGACTGCGTGCCCTACCTCGGGGCACGCTGTAGATTGTAAATGTGTTGGGGTGGTTGGGGGTTGGCGTGGGTTGGGTTGGGGTGGTTGGTGTGGCTCCTACACAATGGAGCGGTTCATCCCTTTCTCCTTCCTCTTCACATGCTCACGTAGGCTCAGCCAAAAGAACCGTTCTCAGGCAGCCCAAATTCATTCTCTTACTCACATGATAGGGGTCAGCTTCTTGCAAAGTACTGTATTCTAAGCGCCTCATGATCCAGTTAAATTCCACTCAACAGAATTTTTGGTGACGCCCCAAGGCATTCTGTTAAGACAGATCTCAACTGAAGAAAGAGAATTATTTACCAGGAGAAGGAAGAAATAACGGTCCTTATCTTTGTCTTTCTAAGGAAACTATATTTGGAAAAGAGAAGTTTCCAAACTGAATCGCTCTCTGCCCTCTGAGGCACCACGTGATCAGCACTCGCTCCTGCCCCTCTCAGAAGTCATCAGGGGATGCACTGAACCTGCCTCTGATTTCTTTAGGGTCTACAAGCACCCCCAATGATTTATGGTACAACTTCATCGAACTGCCCTACCACGGGGAAAGCATCAGCATGCTGATCGCGCTGCCCACGGAGAGCTCCACCCCGCTGACGGCCATCATCCCTCACATCAGCACCAAGACCATAGACAGCTGGATGAGCACGATGGTGCCCAAGAGGGTGCAGGTCATCTTGCCCAAGTAAGAGCGCTCGGTCCCTGGTGGCGGTTGCATCAGGTGCCAGACAACGTGGGGCTAAGACATGGCGCGTCGTGAGGCCTGATTTATTTTGCAGAAATTGCCTGGAGAGAATACAAGGGTCTGCTTTTGGAGAAGCTTTTTGCTTTTCTTTCTTCTTCTTCTTTTTTTTTTTCCAATCCCTGTGCCTCATACGGCAGGATAACAACAGTGGGGAAGAAAAGAAGGCAGCCTGACCTCTGACCTCAAGCTCCTTATGCCATTTTGAGAGCTTTTAACATATTTAGTTTTGTCCCCAAGACCGAAAAATACGTGTATAACAGCACGGTAAAGGTTCGTAGCATTTTGATGAGGAGTTTCATGTTAGTCTTCTTAAGTTTTAGCTGGAAGCTTCTGAAGGCCAAGGTCCGAAAGCTAGGTGGTAAGGGAATATTTTGAAACCATTCAGGCAGAATTCTTATATTAGCATCTATGGTAGTTTTTTTTTTATTACTATACCCTGAAAGTGTAATATTGGTGGAATTTGAACTGTTATGACTTGAAAGCAAGGGAAAAGTCATCCTAAATTCTGCCCAAATCCTGAATTTCTGTCGCTCCGAGAATGCTTTACCCAGACCCATGAAAGAGGCAGTGAACGTCCCCTGACTGTGATTGTGCCACCAGTGTCCAGGGCTTTTAAGCACCCACATCTCGGGGTGGTGAAGCTACCTTCCAGTTCTAAAAGCTTTTACTTCTCTAGTCACTGAGTTAAGTAATCAGAGAAGCCCATTCATAGTAAGTATTAGCCATCCTCCCAGGAGTGTGCGTGTGTGTGTGTGTGTGTGTGTGTGTGTGTGTGTGTACGTGTGTGAAATGAGCCTTCATGTCAGCAGTGCTTGATGTAAATGAATAAGATGGTAAGTGTACATTACAGAATGATGTAATAGGTAAAGCACAACGATAATGGTAAATTATCATTAGAGTCCATCTGCCCACCTACCCTTTGCTCTTCCCCCAGATGGGATAAAACCTGGTAAAACATCCTCTGACGATAGGTGTACTAACTGACATTTACATATGTACGGCTGGAAGGCCAGATAGATCGCAAGTATCCAAGAAACCCAAGGTTACGCCCCAACACCCGTAGCATACGTTCTCACCTATTCCTAATGTTTGTTCCAGTCTTAACGGTAAGATGCTTTCATAATCTCAACAAGAGTGAGCAGGAATGTGTCTCCTCTCTTTTGACCAATCCCGCTAAGGACGGTGGTTCTTACAGCAGCCATGATGATGGCTCTTCGGTTGGCAATGGGGGAAAAGTGGAGATATTCGGGGGGGTATTCCAGATACCCCCCCCCCCCATCAGCATAAGGGAGGGTGCTTCAGCAGATCTGCCTAGGTACCGGAATGGGGAAGCCCGTCGCACACGAGGGGGTGACCACCCCCTTTTCTGTCACTGTGTCCTCATTTTGCTAGCAAAGTGCTCGAGAGATGACTTGTCCTCTAACTTAAATCTTGGAAGTACAACTTCAGACACAGCTTAGACTGGTGTTCAGAGCATACTTACAAAGTTATCGCTTTGTCAACGTCTCCCCACCGGCACGGGTTCTACCCTCTTACGTCATTTACAGTATAATGATTTCCCCCTATTTTCTCCTTTCCTGCTAGGTTCACGGCAGTAGCACAAACAGATCTGAAGGAGCCGCTGAAAGTGCTCGGCATCACCGAGATGTTTGATCCATCAAAAGCAAATTTTTCGAAAATAACAAGTATGTTCGATTTAAACCCCATTCTGAAACTTGAAGACTGTTACAAACTGGGTCTCTGATTCGTTCAGAAAGAAAAGGTCAAAGTTAGGAGTGTGTTGCCCTGAAACCCTCCCAGATTTAGTCTGATTTGTCACCAAATGATGCTGCTCATCCTCCGTCATTTAGATCAGCATAAATCACCTGTCCCCACGTTTCACGTGCACGTTTCAGGTGAAGCCCGAGTGAGTTGACACCGTTAAACAAGCACTTCGTGTATTGTCTTCATTACTTAAAAATTTAGCACTTAGTTAGATAGTAGTCTTTCTCTTCCAAATGCAAACGATTCCCCGGTGTTTGCAAAAATCAAGGTTTTTGAACTCTCAGATACTTGCTTCCATCAAACAATAACAGGCATGCACCATATCCAGGTGTGTTAATGTCCATTAATCCGAGATCATGTGAATTCAAAGGGTCTGATGAGAAGCTTTCTTTGCCAGAGCATCTAGGACACAGCTGGTGTCGTATCACCTCGTTTGCCAATATATGCACCTTTTCCCAGAGTGATATTCAATAGTCGGTTCTTGGTCTTTTTAATTTGGAGCACAGCAGCCTCCTTCCAGAGAAAAGTCACGGCTTAAACATTATTTGTACTCCTTTTCTGTTTTCCCCCTCGACAAGCTCATTACCAATCTCGATGGCCTGCAGGCGAGCACCTGTGTACCCGTCCTAGGGCTCCATCCACACTGTGTCCCTGGCGAACTTGCAGCCACAGGGATATTTTGACGCTCTTTTGTCCTCGGGCAACCGGACTCTGGCCCCCAGTCCAGCAGCATGAGCATCACCTGGGAGCTCGTTTCAAGGGCACAATCTTGGGTCTCACCCAGAGCTCCTGAATCAGAATCATTTTAACAGGATTCCTCAGCCCAGTGAAGTTAGCCTTGTTTCATTGTTTTCCCCTTCGGGGTTCTCTTCTGTGGTCTACATACCACATAGTGGCCATGGGAGTTTGCGGGTGCTCGAAGGAGGACCAGGTGCCTGAAGTTCCCCTGAGGTGTGATGTTTAACTCGCAGGTGACATGCGCCCTGCAGATGTCCCCCTCTCATTCCCCATCGGCCATATTAGAGCCCAGCATCCGTGCAGGTGAAAACCAGGGGACACAGAAAGCACTTTTTCCCTTTGCATCCAGACCCATGTCCCACCAAGGCTAGCATTAACTTCCGTTCGTGTTCTCCTCGAATGCTACGGCCAGTGGGTATCACTGGAGCAATAAGAATCTGCTGAGAAGGAAAGTTAATTCACTAGAAGGTTCTAGAGGCACAGTTGCAGTTCTGAGTCTGGTTCCAAACCCTTCTTACCCTCCACACTCTTCTCACTGATATGGCCATGAGATGAGTGGCTTTTGTGGTGAAGAGCGAGCACTTACTCTGCCAGTAACCAGCCGTAAGACTTGAGGACAGAATTCTTAACACTCTGGGCCTCAGTTTCCCCATCTGTAAATCCCCTCTGCAATCTTCCCTGGATCTGACGTTCTGTACTGAAAAATAATATTGTTGCCTCGTTTCTTCTGGAAAACTGGACTTCCTTTTTTAAAGCTCTGCTCTTTTTATTTATTTATGTTTTACACAATCCTTAGCGATCAGAGTTGAATTGACAGAGGCACTAACACATCCAGGGAAGGGGAGTCCCTCCTCCGAAGCGAAACCACAGTTCGCTTGGCAGAGATTGAAACTCACTGCAGGTCGATAGTCATCCCACAACCTCCAGTCACCAGACCGGAAGAGGTCACTTCTCCTGACGCCTTTTAAGAACTGGAAGTTGCCATGGATTTGAAGTCGCTTCCGCAGCCAAACCGGTGGCCCGCATATCAAATAAATGCTGTTTTTGTTTCATTTTCCGGAAACAGGGTCAGAAAACCTTCACGTCTCTCAAATCTTGCAAAAAGCAAAAATTGAAGTCAGTGAAGACGGAACGAAAGCTTCGGCAGCAACAAGTAAGAACTGGGTCGTGAGCCAGGACCGGCTGGGGTGCAGGGGGAGGGAGCGTGCTGCAGTCCGCCCATCAACGGAGCAGATACGGAGCAAACCCCGTTTTCATCCGGGCACCGTGGGTTGCCCCCCAGGTGACAGTGGTGAATTTAGACAGGTTAAGGACCTGCACCCTCAAAGCTCAGAGTCTGTTTCGTAAAGGAAAGCCCTTCGGTGCAAGCAGTTCCTCCGGGACAAGAGTCCACAAGCTTTTTCGGTAAAGAGCTAGGTAGTGTGTGTTTTCTGCCTCGCGGGCGGTCCTGTCTCCGCCACAACTTCTCAACGCTGGCATTGTGGTGTGAAGGCAGGACAGAGGATACAAGCCCATGGGCGTGGCTGTGTTCCCGTAAAGCTTTATGTATTTATAAAGGCAGGATCCGACTCCTCAGACCTGGCCTGGGGACAATGGTTTGCCGACCCCTGCCCTTGGGAAGCTTAAAGCAGATGCTGGCTTCTTCTTGGCAGGAAAACCCAATCATCATATTGAAACATAAAATAATAGCCACTCGCCATGGGAAATAGGCAGCCAAGTGGATCCAGGACAAAGTGAAGAATTATCAGGCAGCTGTTGAATTCCCAGGACGGCTGTGCAGCCTCCTCTGATAATTAGAACATCCACATCTGCTTTCTCCTCATGGTTTATATGATGAAGGAGAAAATAGAGCGATCTTAGGTTGGTTTCTGTACCCCCTCATTATCCATCTGAGATGGGGTAAACAGATCTGGCCAAACTCTGCAAACTCATAAAGTGAATATCCTAGTAGGCTTGTAACTGGGTCACATATTTCTGGTCGTTAAAAGGTACCGTTTATGCTCCGAATAGACACTTTATGGCCTTTCTAGAATAAACACTTAATTTGTAATCCTTTAAAATAGCATTAAAAACAAAGACCTAGAATAACAGCACTTAGAATTCTCAAGATGCCTTTTGTCTCTTCTGGGTGATGATAAGTGAGAACCGAATGCTGCCCGTTATTGGCCAGTTTTGCCAATTAGCGTAACTATCAGGACTGGCTACGTTAATTTGCACGGCCCCGTGCAAAATGTGAATATGGAGCCCTTATTGAAAACTTACTAAGAATTTCAAGACGGGGCAGCAGAGCCCTGACCCGAGTGTGGGGTTCTCGCGAGTGTGACTGGCCCGGTCACACGCCCAGGAGGCCAGCCCTGCTGGGTCGGTCAGCAGGGCTGCTATAGCAAGGGGCCACAGACTGGGGGGCTTAAGCAGCAGAAGTTTATGTCTGACAGTTCTGGAGGCCGGAAGCCCAAGGTCAAGGGCTGCTTTCTGCCTGTGTCCTCACGTGGCCTTTTATCTTACACGCACATCCCTCCTGTCTCCCTGTCTTCTTATGAGGACACCAGCGCCATTGGACTTGGGCCCCGCCTTCATGACCTCATTCAGATTTCGATACCTTGGGAGTTAGGGCTTCAACATATGGATTTCGAGGGGATACGGTTCAGTCCAGAAGACCTGCTAACCGGCTAACCGTTGACTGCTTTTCAGTCACCCTGGGTTGGGGGATTTTCCCCAACATAAGTGGAGATGTTTCCTTTGTGACATTAAGCCCAAGCCATTAGCGCTTTGTGGGGTTTGAGGAAGGGAACCGGGCCATCGCGGAAAAAGCAGTGCCGTGATGCCCGGCACCTGCCCTCCTGCGAGGCCTTGAGACAAGCTTATTAAACCCAGGCCACGGGGCACCTGGGTGGCTCAGTCAGTTAAGCGTCCAGCTCTAGATCTCAGCTCGGTTCGTGAGATCAAGCCCCGCATCAGGCTCTGCGCCGACAGTGTGGAGCCCGCTCGGGATTCTCTCTCTCCCCTGCTCTGTCCCTCCCCTCGTCACACTGCCTTCGCTCTCTCTCTGAAAATAAATAAGTAAACATTAAAAAACAAAAAAACTGAAGCCGCCATGGGTAAGTTTGGCAGAGTAAGCATGACTGGGACTCTGGGCCTAAAACGGTTTGCTGTCTAAGTCCAGCGTCTACACCCGACGGGTTGAACAGCAACACGAGGTCGCAGGTCCCAGATGAGTGAGTGGTCTCCGTTACCACGCAAAGGAGAACTGCCGAAGGAAAAGTCACAGACAAAACCGTCGAACGCTAAGCTGGGCCTGGGTGTACAGAAGGGATTTGGCTGAGCTAAGAGGACCAGTGGCCTTCATCAGCAAGGCAGATGGTATGAATACAAAGCAGCTAATAATAACAGTCAATATGCATTAGGTGTCGTTCAGTGGCAGGCACTGTTCTAAGAGCTTATAATGGTCTTTATGCCACTTAATCCTCGTAAAAAGCCTACGGAGTAAGTACATTTTTTAAGGACGATGGTACTTGTGTAGACTGAATGAGACACCCAAGTGTAAAGGGCCTGGGCCACGGTAGGTGTTCCGTAAATGGTGACCGTTGGGCCTGTCCTAACCTGGCCAGCCCAAGGGACGGGAATTGTGTCCCCGAACTCCAGCATGGAAGATCCAGCCAGCCTGCTGCCCTGCTGGCCTCACGCTGGGTGTAACACATTTTCTCTCTCTTCCCGTAGCTGCGATTCTAATTGCAAGGTCGTCACCTCCCTGGTTCATAGTAGACAGACCCTTTCTATTTTTCATCCGACATAATCCCACAGGTAAGTGATTCTTCCCTTCTGTTGCTCACTGGCTGTTAAAATTCAGAACGGTCCCCAGAATCCTAGTGAAATCCAACCTTGCTGCTCTAATTCCACTCCCTTGTGTTATGCAAACACTGAAGAATAGAACCGCCCACCTTAAAGAGATAAGAAAATCCAGGCCGTGTTTACAGAGTGTGATGGAATCTTGTGAAGGCTGATTTTAGATTCGTTGGTTGGTTTGTTTTTAACATAGAGCTCTGCAGCCCTTTTGGGGGTTTCTGATGTCTTTTGATTTTTTGGTCCATATTCTGATAAATGTAGTAGTTCAGTTTTATAAGAAACCACACGTCGTCAACCTCTGTGAGCCCTCTCTGTTGTTCCGGCCTGAGGATTGTTAATTCGATAAATCTTGGCTTTGTAAGTCACAGGCTCAGAGTTGGCTCTGTGCTTTAGCTTTTGTCTTGAAACTGTGGGTAACAATAGTGCTTACCTCTTAGTACAATTATGAGGATTAAGTAAAGAGGGCACCCGGGTGGCTCAGCTGGTTAAGCGTCTGACTCAATTTCGACTCAGGGCATGATCTCACAGTTTCTGAGTTCAAGCCCCACATTGGTCTCTGCATAGGCTCTGTGTGGAGCCTACTTGGGATTCTCTCTTGCCCTCTCTCTCTGCCCCTCCCCAACTTGTGCTTTCTCCCTTTCTCCTCTCTTTCTCTCTCTCTCTCTCTCTCAAGCTTTAAAAAAAAAGGAGAAGATTATCTTTGTGGAGAGGTTGGCTTCATGTTCGTTCAGAGTAGAAACAAGTACATTTCAGCATTTACCCCTTTTTTAATCAGTAACACAAGATAGTTCCTTATCCTTTTGTCTCAGTGCATCTTTAATGTCATAATTAGTGTTCTCCTGAACCAAAGTCCAATATGGGAGCCTCTAGCCACACGTGGCTATTTAACTTTTAATTAATTAAAATGAATTATCTTTTAGGGGCATCTGGGTGGCTCAGTTGGTTGGGCGTCTGACTTTGGCTTAGGTCATGATCTCCTGTTCATGGGTTCGAGCCCTGCATCGGGCTCTGTGCTGACAACTCAGAGCCTGGAGCCTGCTTTGGATCCTGTGTCTTCCTCTCTGTCTGCCCCTCCCCTGCTCATGCTCTGTCTCTGTCTCTCTCAAAAATGTATAAAAAAAAGAAACATAGATTAAAATTCAGTTTCTTAGCTAAGCCATATTTCAAGGGCTCAATAGCCACTGTGACTAGTAGCTACCATATCGGACAGTGAAACTATAGACCATTTCCATCACTGCAGAAAGTTGTGTTGGACAGCTCTAGGGACTATCCCTTATTTTACACGCCTTCTATCTTATTTTATGAAATGGTTTTTATAGAGTCACGCTCTGTTTCCTCTTAATTCTATAGGTGCTGTCTTATTCATGGGGCAGATAAACCAACCGTGAAGAGTATACAGAAGAAACCATGCAAAAGCAAAGACTACTTTGTGACGAAGAAAACTCCTTTCCTACATCTTTCATAGTTCTGTTAAATATTTTTGTACATTTCTTCCTTTTTCAAAACTAGTTCTTAGGAACAGAGACTCAGTGATGCAAGCATTTTTGTCCCGGGATATATATCAAAGGGAAAAAGGGGCAGGATGGCTGGAACACTGTACTGACAAATGAATAGAAAGGCTTCAAAATGTCTAAAAAACGCTTTAAACTACTGAGCAGGTACCTAGGCTAACCCTCCCGAGTATTTACTGTCCAGTTCAGGAGTTTTGTTTTGTTTACACGTGTGGCATTTCAGAAGAAATGTAATCAGTGTGATGGGGGAAAAACCCACAACACATTTTATGGTGGCTTTTACTTTTTTATGAAAAAATATATATATTATCGGCCTTTTTAATTCTTTTGTTTTGGTCCCATCCAAAGTCTTGATAGTAAACATTATTTTGGGGGTAGAAATAGTGAAATCTCTAGCCTCTTTGTGTTGTTGTTGTTGTTGTTGTTGTTTTATATAATGCATGTATTCACTAAAATAAAGTTTAAAAAACTAACGTCTTGCTAGACAAGGTTTGCTCTTGTGCAGTGTGCCTGTCACTACTGGTCTGTACTCTCTGGATTTGCATTTTTGTATTTTGTACAAAGTAAAAATAAAGTGTTATGAGTAGTAAAAAAAAAAAAAAATGCCGTTTCTCTGTTATTGAAAATACAACAAAAGAAACAGAGCCTTTTAAAAGTACTTAAACCTCTTCTAAACCTTTGCACTCAGGCAAACGGCAGAAAACCAAAGCCCCTGGCCTTCTCCTACTCCTTTCCTCTAACGCCAGACACTGTTCCCTGCTTCACTACCCGTCCGCGCCTGAGTCCCCGCAGGGGAGTAAGTATGAAGGCAGTCCCAGCCCTGGTCTCAGTGCTGGCTCCCTCGGGGGCGTGTCCCCAGCATTCAAGGTAAAGACCGGTTTTGTAGCAAGTGTGCAAAGAAGACGCCCGGTGCCGACATCCTTGGGAACTGAGTGAGGGGTGCATGTTTCACTTCTGGTGATGGGCTGGAGGGTCTGTTTTCTAAAATGGCAAGATGTATTTTTGTCTTTTGTTTTTGGAGAACTCATCACGTTTCTAAAATCAGAATGGTTTAAAATATGTATCTAGACTTAAAAACATTTTTTCCTTTTTTTTTTTTTTTTTAAACCCGTGAGCTCTGCTCATCTCTCTTTTGAGAGGCAGAGAGAGAACCTTGAACAGGCTCCACACCCAGCGCAGAGCCCAACGCGGGGCTTGATCTCGAGATCGTGACCTGAGCCAAGAGCAGGAGTCAGTTGCTCAACGGACTGAGCCGCCCAGGTGCCCATCATCATTCTTTATGCATCAAAACCACACATTCAGCACTCCCAACAATTTGTCACTCTTATTTGTCACGTCGGCTGAGCTTTGCTGTTTGCAACTATTTAAGTACTTTAAGTATGGATATTTTGGTTAGCCAAGAGAGGAAGGAAAGGGTGGGGGGACTGCTTTCCTTATTTAAGAGTAAATTTAGGGGCGCCTGGGTGGCGCAGTCGGTTGAGCGTCCGACTTCAGCCAGGTCACGATCTCGCGGTCCGTGAGTTCGAGCCCCGCGTCAGGCTCTGGGCTGAGTTCGAGCCCCGCGTCAGGCTCTGGGCTGATGGCTCGGAGCCTGGAGCCTGTTTCCGATTCTGTGTCTCCCTCTCTCTCTGCCCCTCCCCCGTTCATGCTCTGTCTCTCTCTGTCCCAAAAATAAATAAAAAACGTTGAAAAAAAAATTAAAAAAAAAAAAAAAAAAAAAAAAAAAAAAAAAAAAAGAGTAAATTTATTTTGAACTGTTGACACAGATTACTTGTACCCTAGCAAACATGCTAGTGTGTTAATGCCTTTGAGAGCCCGTTTTACTTCTCTAGTTTCCTCGTCCCGTTCTGTTACGCTATTTTGAGTAGTTGAAGATAGGAATAGTTTTAGCAGAAATCCAAGAGTTACATACACTCCATTTATTCATTTGGGCACCTCCTGGGTGCGAGGTACTAAGGGGTACAGAGATAAATGTGTCCTCTCACTGATAAGCCATCGTGGAAGGGAGAGCGTGACTCCTACTAGGTCAAGTTCCTCATTGGTGCAACTGTACTTACAAGATACACAAATAGGACCGGGTGGACATTAGTCCACGAGAGAAGTATAAAAGTAGCTGCAGGACCCAGACTGGATCCCTGGCTCTTGGGTCCAGGAGTACTCGTTCCAGAAAGGACCGGGAGAGTTTGCTTTCCGAATACCGGCTGGTAGAGTGGCCCTGTTAGGTGTTACAGATAGGCTGCTCCCCCAAAATAGAAATTGGTCACATTTCACTGGGCATATTCAATTTCAAAGTATCCGGTCCCATTTCTGAATGCCTCTTCAGTGTATGAGATGGTAATGTTTCAAATTTATGATACAGAACTTGGGAAAATCTCATGGAAAAGTCATAATGTCAAGGTTCCTAGACAATATTTCTTCTCTCTTTTTCCCTTGGTTTTACCGGCTTACTCATCATTAGCCCTTTCTCACCAGTCAGCACCCAGTTTCTGACTCTAGCAGCCTCTAGAACGGTTTATAATCTCTGGACTGGGGAAAAAGTTCTTCTCAAGTTATTACTTTTCTATAAATCAACTTGTATCTTTTGATACACTTCAATGAGTCTATAGGCCCTGTCTTCAAAAAGATAAAATTTATGAAAACTCCTTTATTTGACGAAAACTGGAATAAATTTAAGATACGGAGATTGCCACAAAAAATTGCAGACCTGTCACAAAAGATCACGTTTGCTGTGATATTGTGATTCATCGTAAGAGATGTGTATTTGGTTTTCATGCCCATTTCTGGCACAGAACTTCCAAACCCTTGCAATTTACAAAGTGATAGAAAGCTACAAAGGTGTCTTTTGCTATGTTAATAAGGTAACTTTGGGCCAAACTAGGAAAGCACCCAGAGGGCCTGGGTCCTGGGAGGGAGCTCTTGGGGTTACAAGGCATCTAGCTAATTCTAAGCCCTAACCTACACAAAGTGTATATTTCCACAGAAGGCAGACCTTCAGGAATCTGGACTGCCAGCCAGGACTAGATCAGGTGGGTTGGCCGAGGTATAGACACCTGGGAGCCTTGAGGGCTGCAGGATGAAGGCTGGTTGCTAGGAGACCCAAACAGATTGGAGGGCTGACACTTTCAGCCCCACCCCAATGGCCTCTGGGGAGGGGAGAAGGGCTGGAGGTTGAATCAAATGGCCAATGGCCAAATGATTTAATTAAATGTGTCTTTGTAATGAAGCCTCCGGAAAAATCCAAAGGACAGGTTGAGAGAGCTTCTGGGTTAATGCGCCCTTGGAGATTTGCCAGAGTGGAGCACTGGAGAAGGCACAGGAGCTCCTCACCCTGCCCCAGACCTTGCCCTATGTATCTCTTCCATCTGGCTGTTCCTGACTGACATCCTCTTATAAACCAGCGATCACTAGTAACATGTTTCTCTGAGTTCAGTGAGTTGCTCTAGCAAGCTAATAGAACCCAGTGAGGGAGTCGTGGGGACCTCTGATTTACAGCCATTGAGTCAGAAGCACCGGTGACAACCTGGGCAGGAATTGGCACCTGAAGTTGGGGGGTGGGGAGGCAGCCTTGTGGGCCTGAGCCCTTAACCCATGAGATGTGACACTCTGTCTCTGTAGATGGTGTTAGAATTCAGATGAATTGTAGGACGTCCAGTGTCCGAGTGTTGGTGGTGTGGGGAAAGACACCCACACATTGGGACTGGGTGTCACAGCAGAGTAGCAAATGCCTTTCTAGGACTGGTTGGGGTTGGCTGCCCCGGGGAGAGGCGTAGACGGAGTTAACTACTTGGGGGGATGACTTCTGTGTCCTTGGTTTCCCGTGACTGCTGGAAGACCCTGTGTCCTACCGAGAGTCCACGTCCGGCCACCCAAGAGTGGAGGACACCACTGGCTCTAAAGTCCCATTTCTTCTGAGATTCCCCAACCGCCCCTTTGACCCTCTCCCAAATCTTGAAGAAAAATGATGCAGTTGTGATTCAAGGGAGAAGTTTGCAAAATGAGAAATCACTGTTTTATATGGTCACAGGTACATTATTAGTGTTTGCAGATGAATTATTGAATGTGAGGGAACAAAACAGAAGTGAGTTTTTACATTTCTCAGTGCTATCCGTCCTTCATCTGAAGTTTCTAACCCCAGCCACCAAGCGTAGAGTGGCAACACTTTGTGCTCGTCCTTCGTAGACAAGGAAGCAATCCCAGCACCCACAACGGAGTCTTAGAGGCAGGTTGTCAGGAGCCCCACGGACATCGTTGTCAGGTTAGTTAATCTGAGGATGAGCCGCGAATTTTTTTTTATTACTGTATTTGTCTTATTAACTATATTGCCTACTGATAAATCTCTCTGGCCCTGACTGATACGTTGTCTTGCTGGGGAGACACTGATCAATAACTTGCGTAGAGGAAGTATCTTCAGGAAGTCAGGCAATTTCTCCGGTTAGAGAAATTCTTCTTCTAGCAGGTCAATGATCTCATGACTCATCTCTTCTGCAAAACTCATTAGAACAAACTCATTAGTTCATCCTGCAATTTTAATGTACAACAGATGTGGTAAAAAGGTATCCTGCAAACAAGTAATGGAGTTCTTCCTCAATTGAAGGGGGAATAGGTTAATGTTTTTAATCTTCTCAGTTGCTCTCCTTCCAGAAATTTTTCTTAGAACTGTTACGAGCGAGCCCTAACCGGCAGCCAGATACCTGAACAAGAACGAATGCGTGTTAGCGGAAAAGCACAGACACTCCCAACGTCGAAATGGCTGTCTTTTTTTCAGGAGCACGTGTGCTCGTGATTACAATTTTTGATTGTGTGAATTTTCTCCTGGAAAAAAAAAAATTGTTCCTGGTTTGCAAGATGGGATTTAATGTAACAATCGTTCTTGGTCTCCTACAGAGAGAGCCCTGGCTTCCCAGCGCTCTGATAGCCAGCCGAAGTTGTAAGCCACAGCTCTGGGTCCTGGGGGATGGTGGTAGAGGGGCTTTACAAACGGAGGTTTGGAGAGATGACACGAGGGTCAGTAGAAGGGAGGAGAAGATTAAGTGGGCTTAGGGATACAGAGGGTAGCAGCATGCCCCCTGCTGGAGGCTCCTCAGGGGGCGCCCCTCAGCCGGGGAGAGTTGGGAGCTGGTCCCCCATATGGGAAGAATGTCCACACCCGGTTTTATGAAGTGTCAAGATGCACAGTAAGAGTCCCTGACCCTGCAGAGCATTGTTCACACACACACACACACACACACACACACACACACACACACACGAAAAGAATAGGAAGAAGGGGCCAATAAAAATCTTTAAAAGTGTTGTCTATGTCAGCCCTACAATTTTCTCTCTTTTCAGTAAATGTAAAAAAGCTCAGGGGCACGTGGCTGGCTCAGTCGGCTGGGAGTCCGGCTTCGGCTCAGGTCACAATCTTGAGGTTCGTGAGCTGGAGCCCTGTGTTGGGCTCTGTGCGGACAGCCCAGAGCCTGGAGCCTGCTTCGGATTCTGTGTCTCCCTCTCTCTCTGCCCCTCCCCTGCTCATGCTCTGTCTCTCTCTCTCTGTCAAAAATAAACATTTAAAAAAAATCTTTTTATTTATAAAAAAAAAAAAAGCTCAAACATTCATTCCTTGGCAGCATAGGTGAATTGCTCATGTATCAAATTCTTAGCTTCACATCCTGAGGGCCAAGGCGAGCTAGCTTCTTGCAGTCAGGCCCACAGAATATTAGAGCTCCATGCGACCTTGAAAAGTCATGTTTCACTATAATCCTCTGCCCTATACATCCCTCCTTCCTGTGTATGGAGGAAATAACTGTTCCCTCCAATGGCACTTTGCACACTACTTAACTGTCAGGTGGGATTACCACACCACCTTGTGGCCAAAATCTAAAAAATGCTGAACACAAACAAAAATTGCCGCCGTTTGTTCTACTCTTACTTGGAAATTCGTTTCTAGTAATAGTTTACTTTCTTAAGACCACATGAAATACTTTGAGAATAATATTCCCTGTTTTATATATGCCTATCATAAAAACATTATGGACTCAGAAAGGATAAAGCTTATGTAATTGAGTCTGTAGACATCAGTCGTACGTTTTTGGCTCAATTTTATGCTTTGGGCTCAGGGAACTGGCAAGCGGGAAATGGTGGAAAAGGAGGTCAGAACTGCAACGTGAATGGCTTTAATGTCTTTCTCTGGTGCCAGGCCAACCTTAAGCATCAGTGCTTATGGTGTTGTTCTGACTTCCGTGTGATCATAAGGATGCTCTTCTCAATGTCAATTAGACAGTGGCCAAAAAGGCAGTCCTCCAAGTGGCCCCTGTATGCTTTTGGTCACACACACGCCTTTGACAACATCCTCACACCCCCGTGTTCCTCCTGCCCACATGTCAAATGTACGCAGTATTGGTTCTTACATGGCAAATTAAAGTTTATCTACAGGTTAGCTACAAGTTTCAAGCTCTTTCGTAGGAAGCTGCAAAAGTATGTTAGTATTTTACTTTCTACATTCCAGCCCATCATAGTTTAGTGGGTGTTTTTTAAAAGTACAACTTTGGGGCGCCTGGGTGGCTCAGTAGGTTAAGCGTCTGACTTCGGCTCAGATCATGATCTCGCTGTTCCCGAGTCTGAGCCCTGCACTGGGCTCTGTGCTGACAGCTCAAGAGACTGGAGCCCGCCTCAGATTCTGTGTCTCCCTCTCTCTCTCTGCCCCTCCCCTGCTCGCACTGTCTCTCTCAAAAATAAAAAAATAAACATTAAAAAAATGTTTTTAAATACAACTTAAATCGGGGAAGACTTTACTTAGAAATGTGTTGAAGTCACATTCTTCATAAGAGATTTGGATCTCTGTCCTTGCAAAGTTTTTATGAACTAGACCTAGATTTCCTCCACATGTAAATCTAGAAGCATTCAAGGTTCAGAAGCTTGAAAATCTAAGGGTGAGGAGAGTTCCCTCCAACCCTGTAGGATAAGCTCCTGCAAGACGCCCTGAGCAGGAGAAATCTGGGATTATCAGCACTACTTGCGAGGGAAATGAAGGACTACCGAGTTTACAACCGAATTCTCTAAAGACCTTTTGGAAAAATGTTCACCCCAAATAAAATTAGAATAATACTTCAGCTGGGGCCCCTGGCTGACTCATTCCGAGAATGCAAGTGACTCTTGATCTTGGGGTCATGAGTTCGAACCCATGTTGGGCGTGGAGATTATTTAAATAAATAAATACATGCATACATACACAAACAAACGTTTAAAAAGAACATTAATTTTTAAAAAGTATTCATAAAAAAAGTAATACTCTAGCTAAATCTGACATTTTGCATATACTAGAGGAGTTAAGTGACTGGAGGACATTTACAGTCTCTTCTTCTCAGAACCTTTTCTATGATCTCTTCTTCTCTGGTGTCCATGAGATACGTACAAATCGTGTTTACTTGTGGATGACACACCCAAGTGTGGCACTTTACCACTAGGTTTGGCCCTCTATCCCGGCGTTCAAGTGTTAGGAACTGGAGTGAACTCTCAAAAGAAAGGTGAAGTACTTTACTTTTGACCGACCAATGCAGCCAATTAGGTAATTCTGAGACTTTCCTCTCTAAAAACAGTCTCTACTTTTCCTGTGACAGCTGTAAGCCCTCCTACATATGACAAAAGTCCCATTGTCCTGACCGGTCTCGGGAAAGAGGTTCCAAAGGCCCTTTATCTTCCTTAATAGAAAGATTTTATGGCAAGTCTTTTGCCACCGAGAAAGCAAGGCGGGTCAACCAGCGGTTCTACGGGAGCCGAGGAAATTCAGCCAGGGTTCTTGTTCTCGCCACTTCTGCTCCAACGGGCATGATCTGACCCGGAATTACGGCCTGAGGATGTGCCACCGGGGTCTCCATCAAGACGCAAAGGACCCAGGCTGCATGAAGCTGGATTAAGTGGACTTCACGAGATGGGTCATCCATTGTGTCTATCTTAATGCCAGCTCTTTGAACATAAAATAAAAATATTTCAACTAAAAAAAAAGATTTCACGGCAAAAGTGCTGTCAGTTTTAACATTTCTATTCTCAACTCCCCAGTCCCACTTTTCTTGTTAACCCCTGGGACTGACTACTGACTGACTGAAACCAAAAATTATCACTGCTGCCAAAAGTTAGAAACAAATGAAGGGAATGTGCGGTTGGAGGGTCACTGAATCAAACACGAAGGACCGAAGAACCGGAAGGAGACACGCTGAGCTCTGCCCTCCACAAGCTGAATGTTACGGTAAAATACTTACAACATGCTTGGTGCACAGCAGCCAGGACTGTGATTCTGGGACACTAAGTTGATAAACACATACTTTATTTTTCCGTTGGCATTGATAAACGTATACTTTTTCAATTAGCGTATTTTAAACTGCTTTTGAAAAGTTAACCTTTTCTGCCATTTGTTTTATAGAAATTCAAGAACTATGAGATGAATTCGTTTAGTATACAAAATTTTAAACCTTGACAGAATCTAAGGACCATGTAAATACCCAACTGTGATCATCTGCACTTTACATTTCTAAAGGTTAAGAATGATTACTATTTTAGCTAAAATAGTATTTGAGGGGCAAAGTTCACCAACCTGGGTATATCAACGTAAACTACAATGAAGTCTTTGGAGAATGACTTTTTTATTGGCATTAAAGTTCGCATGAAACACATACCCAAATTATGATGAAGCCGGAAAGGAATAAAATACGCCTAACTATACATGTGAGATACAGTAATAAAATCAAAGACTTCAGAAAAAATTTACTGGAAGACATCTAAAAAGACTTTTGACAAAACAAAAATGAAAAAAAAAGAAAAAAGAATCACTGACCTGATGAATATTTGTTTAATTTTAGGAACTCGTGATGAGGAATAAGACCTATTTCTTTACAGTCTGAACAATGTCCAGCTGTGAGCATCTCTGACCTGTGTCTCACTGCCTGGCTCGCAGATCTCAGGCTGCCACATGCTTGGCCGGGTAGCCGGGTAGCTTCTCTGCTCTGAAATTCCCTCCGGGTGTGGAATAGTCCCAGGGCCGGCGGTTCTCCGTGAACCCGTAGAGCTTCCGGAGCGCCACGCGAGCAGCTTCTTCTTCCGCAGCCAGCACGGTCTCCCCAGGTCCCTCCGCAATCAGCTTTCTATCACTAGACAAAACACCGAGAGTGGTCTGAAATTACTCGCGCATCATAAGACGTGGGCCACAAGCCTGTTATGGTTTCTAAACCTTATTTTGGCAAGAATATCTATCAGGAGTAACACAAGAGCTTTGTATGTAGTATCTTTTGAATAGTAGGGTTTTGTGTGAATTCCTTATATACAGTAGTTAGAAAAGAAATATTTATATTTCCATAGAAATATCACCAACTTAGTAGGTCCAATATTTTTTTTCATTTTTTTTAAATGTTTATTTGAGAGAGAGAGACAGAGAGACAGAGAGAGACACGGCACAAACAGGGATGGGGCATTGAGAGGGGAAGACACAGAATCTGAAGCAGGCTCTAGGCTCTGAGCTGTCAGCACAGAGCCTGACACAGGGCTTGAACTCACGAGCCACAAGATCATGACCTGAACCAAAGTCAGACGCTTAACTGACTGAGCCACCCAGGTGCACCCAATATTTTTCAAATCAAAAACCAAGGTGCATCTAGGTAAATATGGTTTTGTTCTGTTGTTGTTAGTGATGAAAGAATATATAAAAATCTTCCTACAAAAACTCAAAACTACTAAAACTAAATTCATGGAGGGGACCTGGTGGCTCAGTCGTTAAGCATCTGACTTCAGCTCAGGTCATGATCTCATGGTTCGTGAGCTCGAGCCCTGCTTTGGGTGAACATGAGCCCGTTCTGGGTGAGTCCCACTTTTCCCTCTCCCTCTCTCTCTTCTCCTCCTGGGATTCTCTCTCTCTGCCCCTTGCTGACTTGTGCCCTCTTTCTCAAAAACAAAAAAAAAGACTCTTCGTGGAAAACTGACATTATTTTTAATTTATCTTGAACCTGTAATGTGAGGAAAAATTTTACGGAACTAAATTGTGCCTTTCTGGTTTCTCATCTAAACTTTAAAACAAATAAAATAGTAGTTCTATATATATACTTTTTAAAGTTTTATTTATTTTGAGAGTGTGCACACATTGAGGGGCAGAGAGAGGGAGGGAAACAGAATCCCAACCACAGAGCTTGATCTCATGAACCATGAGATCACGACCTGAGCCAAAATCAAAAGTCAGACGCTCAACTGACTGAGCTACCCCGGTTCTAGATTTTACAGTAAGAGCTTTAGATCTTTAAAACTTGCTAAGATCTAAAAAAATTTTATATATTATAATCCACTTTGATTTATTCCCAAAGGATACTGAAGTAGCACAGTGAACACTTAAGGCTATTGGTGTTCTATTAAAACCAAATTACAACAAAAACAGGTATTCTGCTTTACTGATATCTGTCTTACTATAACTAGCAATCTCTTCTCCAAAAGTGTAAAAAATGATCCAGCAAGGGAGGAAAGGATGTGCACCGAACAAGTGTGGTATGGATGTGCTACTTCTCAATTATCTTTAACTACTTCCTGGAAATTTCCTGACCCTAAACTGGACCTATCCAACTAAAAGAAGCATCTCTGAAAATTTCATGAACAGCAACTCCACTTAGTAGCTTTGATTCAATATAAATTGACCTGAAAGCTAAGGAAGACTCAAATCAAAGAAAGGCAAGCAGAACTGTGCAGATAAAAGAAAAACAATGTGGAAGGAATTTGCTCAGAAACACTTGCTGTGGTAATAATATGGAATGAAACAAAGCTTAATCATATAGGTTACACTTTACCATAATAATTACACAGTGCATATTTGTACAAAATAAAGGATAGAGAAAATCATCTAAGTGAATTTCATCTATACAATGTTTATTTATCATGTTTCTACCTCAATGATGGTGGCAATGTATCACTGTTCATTTTTTTAAAAACCATTATGCAAAATCTAGGTTTTGTCCTAGATAATAATAATTATTATTAATAATTCTATTACCTGATGACAACAATTTTAGTTAACAGGGCAAACTCCTTTTTTTGTTTAAATATAAGAGATCATTCTTCAAACCTTCCATGTATCATTAAAAATCCTTTAAGAACATCACCTGTCTTAGCTGTACTATATTCCATCATGTGTATCTGTCATTTCCCTCTTGCTGGATACCAAAGTTTATACTAACTTTTTGCCTTATTTAAAAACTATTGGCTCAACAACTGTTTACTGACTACTATGTCTTAGGAACTGTTGTAGGTATGGGGGATAAAGGGTAAACCACAAATGAACACCTTTGTTTACACATTTTGATGTCCAGAAGGAGACACACCCAAAAGTGAGAACACCAAATCAAAGAACGTGAAAAATTTAAAGACTGTTGGCGTTTTGTCAGAATTACGAAATATTGCACCACTCTGTTCTTCTGCCAGGGGTATATGAACTGCAGATAAAGGACGTGTTTAAGACTTTTCAATCTGATAAGCAGAAGTATCTCATCATTGTGCTGTGCACTTCAAGTTGAAACTTTTTACATTATCCATTTTCTCCTTTGTGATGCCTTCCATCGCCTTTAACTTAGAAAATTCTTCGTCACATAAAGATTAGGAAAACATTTACCTAATTTAATTGAGGTCGCTTATTCAATCAGTGTGAGGCAAGTCAACTGTTTACTAACAAAACTAAGACCTGTTCAACGTGGGTTGATTTATATATTTTGATGGACAACTAAACCCTTCCTTTTCCAGTCCTAGGCTCAGCTGAAGCTGTTACAAGTGTGGATTACGGTTCAATCGGTAACACTTTTGAATCAGAAGTTTTCTTTTTCTACAGAAATAGTTACAATAAGATGAAGTTCTTACCTCCAAATATACAACGTATACTTGGTTAGCAAAAGCTACTATTAGCAAACCCCAGATTACTTGGCTTCCCCTAAGAATAACCAGCAGGAAAAGAAGTAGTAAAGAGATAATCGTGGGAATGAGATTTTAAAAATCTTCTAATGCAGGGGCGCCTGGGTGGCTCGGTCGGTTAAGCGTCCGACTTTGGCTCAGGTCATGATCTCACTGCTCGTGAGTTCGAGCCCCGCGTCGGGCTCTGTGCTGACAGCTCAGAGCCTGGAGCCTGCTTTGGATTCTGTGTCTCCCTCTCTCTCTGACCCTCCCCCGTTCATGCTCTGTCTCAAAAATAAATAAACGTTAAAAAAAAATTTTTTAGAAATCTTCCAATGCAATTAGAGATTATATTAAGGAATTGTGAAGTTTTTAAGGCTTCCAATCAATGTTATGAAGCTAAGATTAAAATTTTACTAACCAGTACAAGCCAACAAAAAACACAGGCAAAGCTGTGGTGCTTCCAGACTGCCTGGTAAGTCTAGATTCAGGAGCTGAAATATTCCTTTTCTTCAGTTCTTCTACCAGTAGCCCCATGGGATTTATTATCTTCCAAATCTCAAAGAGTTCTTTTCCAGTCATCTGAGTAATTAAGAAGTCCTGCGCATAAAAATATAATTTATACATTGAAATTAGTATGATGAAAATAAGGACCATAATTCAAAGTACACTTTTAAGAGAATTTAAAAACTTACTGGGAATTGAAAAAGACAAAATGTACTATTCTTTTTCATTTCTGTGTAGTTTTTCACGTAAGTTTTACTACAAAAATCATAGTTGTCGCAGACGACATGATACTCTATGTAGAAAACCCAATGGATTCCACCAAAAAATTGCTAGAACTGATACACGAATTCCGTAGTCACAGGATACAAAATCAACATATAGAAGTGTTACATTTCTATACACCAATAATGAAACAGCAGAAGGATAAATCAAGGAATCAATCCCATTTAAGATTATACCGAAAACCATCAGATATCTAGGAATAAACCTACCCAAAGAGGTAAAAGATCTGTACTCTGAAACCCATAGAACACTTATGAAAGAAACTGAAGATGACACAAAAAAATGGAAAAACATTCCATGCTATGGGTGGGAAGAACAAGCATTGTTAAAACGTCTATGCTACTCAAAGCAATGTACACATTTAATGCGATTCCTATCGAAATACCACCAGCATTTTTCACAGAGCTAGAACAAATAATCCTAAAATTTGTATGGAACCACAAAAGACCCCCAAAAACAAAGCAATTCTGAAAAAGAAAAAGCTGGAAGCATCACAATTCCGGACTTCAAGCTATATTACAAAGCTGTAGTCATCAAGACAATATGGTACTGACACAAAAAGAGACACACGTATCAATGGAATAGAAGAGAAAACCCAGAAATGGGCCCACAACTATATGGTCAACTAATCTTCAACAAAGCAGGAAAGAATATCCAATGGAAAAAAGACAGTCTCTTTAACAAATGGTGTTGGGAAAACTGGACAGCAACATGCAGAAGAACGAAACGGGACCACTTTCTTACACTATACACAAAAGTTAAGTACAGGAAACAATCAAAATCCTAGAGAAGATCACAGACAGAAACCTCTTTGAATCTGGCCATAGAGACTTCTTACTAGATACATTTCTGGAGGTAAGGGAAACAAAAGTAAAAATGAACTACTGGAACCTCACAAGATAAAAAGCTTCTGGGGCGCCCGGGTGATTCAGTCGGTTAAGTGTCAGACTTCAGCTCAGGTCATGGTCTTGAGGTCCGTGAGCTCAAGCACCACAACAGGCTCTGTGCTGACAGCTCAGAGCCTGGAGCCTGCTTCAGATTCTGTGTCTCCCTCTGTCTCTAACCCTCCCCGACTCACTCGTACACTCGTGCGCACGTACGTGCACGCACGCTCTCTCTCTCAAAAATAAACATTAAAAAAATTAAAACAAAAAAGATAAAAAGCTTCCGCACAGCAAAGGAAACAATCAACAAAACTAAAAGGCAACCTTCAGAATGAGAGAAAATATTTGCAAATGACTTATCTGATAAAGGGTTAATATCCAAAATCTATAAAGAACTTAACAACAATACCCAAAACACAAATAATCCAGTTAAGAAATGGGCAGGAGACATGAGCATTTTTCCAAAGATATATACAGATGGCTAACAGTCACATGAAAAGATGCTCCATATCACCCATCATCAGGGAAATACAAATCGAAACCACAATGAGATACCACCTCACGCCTGTCAGAATGGCTCACATTGACAACTCAGGCAACAGGTGATGGTGAGGATGCGGAGAAAGAGGAACCCTCTTACACTGTTGGTGGGAATGCAAACTGGCGCACCTGCTCTGGAAAACAGTGTGGAGCGTCCTCAAAAAATTAAAACTATTACTACCCTACGACCCAGTAATTGTACTACTAGGTATTTACCCAAAGAATACAAAACTGCTGATGTGAAGGGGGACACCCCGATGTTTACAGCAGCACTATCAACATCAGCCGAACTATGGAGAGAGCCCAAGTGTCCCTAGATTGATGAAGATGTGGTATATATCTGCAAAGCAGTATTACTCGGACATCAAAAACAATAAAATCTTGCCATCTGCAACAACGTGGATGGAGCTAGAGTGTATTATGCTAAGGGAAATGAGTCAGAAAAAAACAAATACCACATGATTGCCCTCATATGTGGAATTTAAGAAACAAAAGACCGTACGGGGGACAAAGAAGCAAACCATAAAACACTCTTAATTACAGAGAACTAGCTGACGGTTGCTGGAGGGGAGGTGGGGGAGATGGGTTAAATGAGGGATGGGTAGTAAGGAGGGCACTTGTCAGGATGAACACTGGGTGTCTAAATAATAAGTCACTAAATTCTACTCCTGAAACTACTATTACACTATATGTTAAATAGAATTTAAATAAAAACTTGAAGAAAAAAATAAAAATAATAGTTGAAGGTGAAATCTTATCTTAGAAATATATCTTTATCAGTAAGAAAAAGATTTTTAAAGCAAATGAATTAATGAATAGATGGTAGAAACTTCCAGCAGAAACTCGTTTAAGAAACTACTATGGGAGGCAGCTGGTGGCTGTTAAGTGATGCTTCAGCTCAGGTTATCATCTCAGGACACTGAGATCAAGCCCTGGGCTCTGCACTGGTTGTGGAGCCTGCTTAAGATCCTCTCTCCTAGAGCACCCGGGTGGCTTAGTCGGTTAAGCGTCTGACTTCGGCTCAGGTCACGATCTCATAGTTTGTGGGTTCAAGCCCCGCATCGGGCTCTGTGCTGACAGCCTGGAGCCTGCTTCAGATTCTGTGGCTCCCTCTCTCTCTGCCCCTCCCCTGCTCACTTTCTGTTTCTCAAAAATAAATAAATGTAAAAAAAAAAAAACCAAAAAACCTCTAGAGGGTAGTACTTCACTGTCTAAATTTATGATTTAAAAAAATCATTGAAATAATTTCACGTTGTGTCTTTTGAACCTATTTAAGACCTGATATTTTCAATCTATGAGACTAAGAAAATTGAAAAATTATGAACAAAGAATTTTGCCAATAAAACAACTATCAATATTGACAGAAAATAAGGGAACATAAATTTTCATTAAAATATACTGCAAGTAACTCATGTTAACAAACACAGTATAGGGCACCTGGCTAGCTTAGTGGGTTGAGGATCCAAGTCTTGGTTTCGGGCTCAGGTCATGTCGTCACGATTCATGGGTTCAAGCCTCGCATAAGGCTCTGCACTGACAGAAGTCTGCTTGAGAGTCTTTCTTTCCCTCTCTCTCTGCCCCTCCCCTGCTCACGCTCTCTCTCAAAAAATAAACTTTTAAAAAAAAGATTAAAAAAAACCCAGTATATAATAAACGATGGGTAAATGGGGATAGGAGGGGAGAAATTTAAAAAACACCTTGGTTCATAAAATAGTCAATTTCATTACAACACTTGCCCAAGCACCAGAACTCTATTTCAGCTTCATTAGTAAAAAATATTTATCACCTGAAACCAATATAACACTGTACATTAATAACACTGGAATTAAAAATTTTTTTTTAATTTGTAAGTCCTTATTGGGGATTTTGAATTTTTTAATGTATAGAGTTGCCTTACCAGACACATATGTTAATTACACCTATATATGAATCCCTGGGATTATCTGCAATATAAAATAACCCAACGGTAGGGTAAGGAAAAACAATCTGAATGCCTAAGATATTAGTAGGAATAGAAAAAGAAATCTAGATTTTTCTGGTGATTACCTATGCCTCCTATTTTTTCCCGATAGGTTCCTGGTCTTATTAGTTTATCATTAGAACTTTCAGTGGAAGTGGAGGCTGAACATTCCAATCTCACCTCCCCAGAACAGGGAGACAGTATGAAGACATGCTTCTAAAATGCACCTATGATCATGGAAATCTATCAAAACTCCTCCAGGTTTCTCTAGAGCAGTCGTAACAAGACCATCCACTATGTACTCCTCAATACGCTTCCCCACACACAAGCTTGTCCTCAAGGTTTCTTCCTGGAATGTCCTTCCTAGGGGCAAGCATCACTTTCATGAACTTTCCCTAACCCTGTTATAACTGACTGTTGCCTCCCGAGTTCCCTCTGCACCTTTATAACACATCTTTGAGAGCAACGGCCACTCGAACCGCCTAGTGAGCTGACTAGGACCCTGGAGGCAAGGATCGTATTCCATGTTGCTCCGGCTCCAGTGCTCAGCAAAGTGTTTCGCACACACTAAACAACACATCCTAGGTGGACAAATGAATGGAATAAACACAGATATTTGACCTACTTATCTTTAACAGGATCTATAAATAGAACTGTCAACAGAGTCACTACGACACAGAAAAGATGAATTTCCAAAATGGTCTCAGGACTACCTTGTGGAAATATCAAAGCAAAGCGACCAAAATTTGTTTAGACAGTTCTAAGGCTCCACAGAAGCTAAAGGGACAAAGAGAATGGAAATCAAGGGAGGACTCAGTGAGGATTTCTTTAGAAAAAGCTATTTTACTGGGAGAGGAGAGGGCAAAGGAGAGGATTTCCTTTTCACCTCAAGCCACGAGGACTTCAAAGAGTCCAGTGGCCTCCAAATCTGAGACCAGAAACATACAGTCACCTGGCCGCCAACACACATTCTCTGCTTACAGGCAACAGGCTGGCAGAGGCTGCCAGTAGCAGAAGCCTGCGACTCATGTCAAAGGTATAAATATCCTCGAGACCTAATGTGGAACTCACAGAAGGGATATCATTTGTAAGGGAATCCTATGCAGGAAACCGGAAGCTGATGTGGGAAAAAGAGTCAATACCCAGGTCAAGGAAGATGGCTGGAAGGTTCCAGCAGGGGACACAATGCCCCGCAGTTGTTTTGAACATCAACCAGACTCAGAAAGCACTAGACCAGCTGACGGCCACCAGGTCAAGTAAAACTCTTCTGTTCTCCTTTTTCCTTCTCTGAGCTCCCCCTCCAGAAGGGCCGTTAATGTACCTGCTTCCCAAAGGCAGAGAGGTGGCCCACCTGTTACAGGCCCTAGTTGGGGAAGGAGGAAGACGGATACGAACAAAGCCTGAGTGTTGGCCAATGCAGGTATTCTTCTGTATCGAAGTGATCAAAACGAAGTGATATCCCAACAGTTAAGGGATGCTGATTTCAAGGACCCCGACATTCAGATGTCTGAATCAAGACTGTCTCTTGACTTAAAGTAATTGTGTGAATTTGCCATTATGTAAAGGTGACCAAAAACTCGTGCATTCATCCAATGCAGGGGATAAAAATCCTCCCAAATTCTAAAAGAACAGGGGGAGTCAAGGAATCCCAATTACGTAAGTATTTTCACTAGCTAAGCTACTGGCTAACAAGGAATTAGGTATACATCACAGAGACCCAGAAATCCAAGATTTTACTACTTGTAAAAGTGGAACAGCAGCCGGTGCCTCAGCACGGAGCTCCCTAACCACCCCAGGCCTTCGAATAGTTAGTGTCGTTCATTCACTAAACACCTACTGAACATGTACCATGCAGGCACTGCCTGTGGACCTAATGATGGAAAGCTGAAGACAGGCTTGCAGTCCTGGGAACTCACAACCTAGCACTGAATATGCACCTCTGATGATGTCCTCAATAATGAGACACTACCATAAGCTTTAGGGCTTTCTCAGGATTTGGTAGGGAGAAAAATTCACATATAAGCTTCCAAGATCATTTAACAAAGGAACGAATCACGAAACAGTCTTTTCAGGGGCGCCTGGGTGGCTCAGTTGGTTAAGCTCCAAGCTTCAGCTCAGGTCGTGATCTCACGGTTCGTGGGTTTGAGCCCCGAGTCAGGCTCTGTGCTGACAGCTCGGAGCCTGGAGCCTGCTTCGCGTTCTGTGTCCCCCTCTCGCCCCGCCCCTTCCCCCACCTGCGCTCTCTCTCAAAAATAAACACTAAAAAAAAATTTTTTTTAAACTTCTTTTTCTTCTGCCCACCTCATGTATGTCCCAGCCTCTGCAATCAAGCATTACCTACCCTGATGAAAAGAGCAGTCCTCTCAGGGCCACTGCTCTGCAGCAAGGCTCCAACTACTGCGAAGAAAGTCTGCTGTAAAACAGGCGGGGGAACTGGAAACTCTGCACTCAGTGTTAACTGCTCCACGGCCAAGTTTCTGGCCACATGACATACCACTTCCTCACCAGTGAGAAAGTCAACGAGACTCTTAATGCCTTCGGTGGGCAAGTCTGGGTATGCATCCTCGAGACATTGTGTGAGGCAAGTTTTTGAAAAAGATGTCCCTTGTTCAGAGAGTTCTTGATTATCTTTAAGATTCAGAAGAACAGCTTCTTTCTCTATTCCAAGGTTTTGGCGCTTGGCCTCCTCACTTTTAATATAGCAGCTATTAACAAATGCAGTTTTGAGAAGATCTAAGGAAAAGGTCTCCTGTAACCGATGTCCAAACGCTTCTATTTCAGCATGGTAATCCCAGTTGGGCTTCTCTGAACTGAAAACATAGAACAGAAGATAGTAAGAGATGGTAAAGAGAACAATAAGATGTTGCAATGATGCAAGAACTTTTCATTGGGATGCAATTTGACGGATTATGTAAAGGAAATTAAAAAAGACTGAGTTTCATTTTTTTTTAATTTTTTTAAATTTATTTTTGAGGCAGAGAGAGAGCATGAGCAGGGGAGGGGCAGAGAGAGGGGGAGACACAGAACCCCAAGCGAGCTCCAGGCTCTAAGCTATCAACACACAGCCAGATGCAGGGCTCGAACTCACGGAGTGTGAGATCATCACCTGAGCTGAAGTCGGACGCTCAACCGACTGAGCCACCCAGGCGCCCCACGGACTGGGTTTCATTTTAACACAAGGCTTTGATTTTTCTAAAAGTTAAAACTTAAGTCAGATGAGTACTTGCAGTTCTTTGCTATACTCACTAGTGCACTCATTTTCCCTTTGAGCCAATGTTAAAGATGTTCTTCAACGTCAGAGACTGAGCCATTACCCTACCTTTTAGAGTCCTCATTTCTCCTATAACCACAGAATTATGCTTTATATCCAGGTATGAAATACACATTATAATTTCACAGGCTCAAGATATAAACAATAAGTACATTATATTCAGCTCTTATTTTATCAAGTTTTACAAACACCCATTTAAATTAGCAACTAAATAATCTACTATCATAGTAAGTAGATTAAAAGTTCGTGATCATTCCCAGGAATGACTACAAGGTCTTTCTAAAGAGACACTAAAACCAAAATAAAACTCTTTTAAGTAAAAAAGGATAGGAGGGATGCCTGGGTGGCTCAGTTAGTTAAACGTCTGAAGTCTGCCTGGGATTCTCTCTCTCTCCCCTCCCTCTCTGCCTCTACCCTGCTTGCTCGCTCTCTCTCAAAATAAGTAAGTAAACTTAAAAAAATTGTTTTTAAAATAGGAAAAGCTAAAGATTTTGGCTATAAGTCATAAAATGTATATAACCTATATAATGCTTAGTTTCTTCCAATTATAAAAGCTTAACATGACTAACCTCACAATAATCAAAGAAATGTGAATTAAGAAGAGGTAACTATTTTTTTGCCTATTAGGAAAAGAACTTAACATTGTTTTGAAAGAACAGAAGAATATGAACTTCTCTTCCTACTGATCTATGTTTAAATTGGTTCACCTTTGGGGGGGGGGGCAATATTAAAGCCGCTATGAAATTTCATACTTAATTCCAAAGGAGTAGTAACTTCCAAATTAGTCACTGCTGTAATAGCAATAATATGGAACTCAAATACCTACAAATGGAAGTCAAAACACTGAGGTGCACACTGCCACGACTGCATGTCAAAGAAACCTTATCAGAGACAAGAAGATCCGAGACCTCACGTGCAGCAGATCTCAGGTGGCGCTACCTGTGACTTTCTCTACCAGACCACTGGACCTCTCTGCCAAGCTACTGCCAGACACTATTGCAACAAGGCTAAGAACAAACAAGATAAATTAGGGCAAAAAAAAAAAAAACAAACAAACAAACAAAAAAAACCCTAAAGCTCAACTGTTACTGTTTTCCTTTTATTCTGGCAAGTGGACTTGTGCATACACTTAAGTTCGCTCTTGCAACGCTGTGGAACGCTTTCATCCCTCTTATCCGTACCCAAGAATTCCCAGCCATTGCAACACAGGGTCTACAACCCCCCAGGCCCGCATAGAGGTTACACTCGGGAGGCCTCATTTCTCACAACTCGCGGTTGATAGGATCGAAGGGAGAGTGCCGCGGCGCCCCAAGGCAGAAATCCATTCCCTGGGATTCAGTCCACGCGTCAACGTTCCACCGGTGTCTCTACCACACGTGTCCCAGGCTCAGGCCAGGCGCGCTTTATCGAGGAGCCACCCTCCTCGCCGCCGCCGCCCGGTCCCCCACCGTCAACCCGACCCCTTCCGAGGCGGCTCCTACCGGCGCACGGGCGGCGGCGGGCACCGGAGCAGGCGCCAGCGCTCTAACTCCTTCTGGAAGCGGAAGGCGGCGCGGAATCCCTTCTTCACGCCCCGAACAGGCGGGACGAGAGTGGGGGCGGCCGGGGCCAGGAGGCAGCGAGGCCCCCGCAACAGCAGCCTCCCCAGGCCGGATGCCATTGCTGGGGGGAAAAAAAAAAAACTCAACGGAGGGCGGAAGGAAAAAAGCCGGACCGGTGCCTCGGTAACACAGACCCCGGACTTGGACGAGGAGAGCGAAACCGGGGCGGGGCTAGTACGCAGGGGGCGGGGTGGCTGCCGTTGAGTGTTTACTGCGCATGTGCGAGCTCTAGTTCCTGCCCTAGGGTTTACTCGCGGGTGATCCCGGGTTGAGGGGCATTTGGCTCCAAAAATTCGTGGAAGCTGCTGCGCCCTGGCGGTTGCTTTCTTGGTCCTTGCTTTTTCATTAACGCAAAAACCTGGTTCACTCTCAGTTTGAAGACACTTAAAGTCTCAGAAAAACCCATTCCTTGTCAAAAACCTGGTTCACTCTCAGTTTGAAGAAGACACTTAAAGTCTCAGAAAAACCCCATTCCTTGTCAATATATATTTAGTCCTAAGAGTTACAGACCATCAATCCAGCCACTATTTATGAACAAATATTTGCCCAACGTGTCTCCAAAAGCCTTCGTTTCAGGAGCCCTCCACTAAGCGATTTTGACTTAACCAAAATTTAAATTTCTAACAGTACAAACTTTTTAAAGCATAAAAAAAAAAAAAAAAGGATTGGGAAAAAATGCATCAAAATGTAACAATGGAATTATGTCTTTTCCCCCTTATCTTCTCTTTGGCAGTATTATTATATTGCTTTCCTACCAAACGGTTAATATAAATGTTAATCTAATATTAATTCACAAAAGAAGACTTGTCTGAATTTCCAAGTTTGAGTTGCCTGCTGAACATCTAGATCCCCAAAGGGCAGGCACCTCTTTCTGTGGTCTCTCTATTTGTTAATGGCATCAGTGTCTCCCTCCCTTGCCCCCCCCCCGCCCCCAGTAACCCAGATTGGGCTCCGATGTTTTCAGTTATTTCTATTTCCACGAACACCCTCTTTTGTCCAGGAGCCAAGTCCTTTTTCAATTTATTTCCACAGCAGCTACCTGATGGCTATCCTTACCTCCTTGCCAGGCCTTGCACCTTCCTTTCTTCACCTTCATTCATCTCCCTGAAACACAGACCCAGGCATGCCACTACTTAACTCAAGAATCTCTAATATTAGGCTGTGATAAGGATTCTCCCCTTGACCAAACTATAGTCAGGATCCCCTAAGCCCTCTTCTTAACTAGGCTTCAACCTTAGGCTTCATTGTCTTTGTTAGGCCTGCATAGCCCACTTTCAGCAAGAATCCGGAGTCAGTTCAGGAAGAATTCCACACGTTCACTATCTTGATCACCCTTGATAGCTAATCAAATTCATCACCTGCCACTATCCCCACGTTATACCTGATCACCCTGGCCTGCCTTCAGAAGAATCGTGTCAAGAATCCTCCCCCCCCCCCAGCCCCGCCTTTACCCTTGATGTTTCCACTTAGTTTAATGTTCATGGACACTTCCTAGCCCCCCTGGGTGTAAATTCCCACTGGTCCATGCTGTATTTGGAATTGAGCTGAATTCTACATACAGGTCTCTTTTCCCTTATTGCAATAGTTCCTGAGTAAAATCTGTCTTTATTGTCTAGCTCTTGTTTTTCTTTGGCAGATCATACAACTCAGTTTGGGGTCTCTTAACCTTTCAAGAGGGAAAGTCTGAATGGTTCATCATAGCCTATAAAAGCGTTCTCTTTGGGGAGGGAGAGAGGAAATGGAGGTTGGCACGTATCATAAGACAAGCTGATGGATTTTTGGGTGAAGCAAATTCTCTCAGAAGGGATGAGAGAAAATCATGATTGGTCTTTGTGTTTCAATAATTTACACTGCATGTGAACAAAATTCACTGAACATTAGTCAAATACATGGGTTAAAAGAAACCACAGGAACTATTATTTCTGTAACAGTCCATTTACTGGGAGAAATAATCTAGTAATCTAGTTGGAGCAAATAATGTTATGTTAATAGGACGGGTCTTTGAGAGTTTCTCAGTAAATACAACAATGAGAACGTAATATACAAAGCAAAAATGTAGGGTCTCAAGAAGCTTTTCCCACTAACTCACGGAGTTGCGGTATTAAGCAGTTTTTAAAATTCATTCATGAGTTTGTTTATTCAATAAACATATGCTAATGGGACTACTTGGTTCTAGGACCCAGGCTCAGAAAACAGACCCCACCCAGGGCTGCCTGATGCACTTCATTTATGTCCCTTCAAATCCCAAAGTTATGTGTTCAGTCCAGACTTCTCTGCTACCCAGTTGTGTATATACAAAACTCCTGCACATAATCGTCTCCTAACAACTCCAAATGGACATGTCAAGCTTCATACGTCCAAAACTGAACTCCCCATTTTCTTGCCCAAACATCTTCCCCAGATCGGTAAAAGGCAACTCAATTTCTTCAGTTTGTCATCCCACACACCCTGGTGTCATTCCTGATTCCTCTTTCTTTCATACCCCATATCCAACAAAGTTCATTGGTTCCACCTTCCAGAAATGTCTAGACTCTATTGTCTTCTCACCGCCTGCACTCTGTTCTAAGCCATCACTGTCTCTCGACTGCCTTATTTGATTAGCTTCCTGACTCACACCCTTGCCTTTTAAGACTGAAGGCAGATCAAGGTAGTTTTCTGCACTCAAAATCCTCCACTGGTGTCCCATCTCACTTAAAGTAAAAGCCAAACTCCTGACCATGGCCTCCAGGGGCGACATTATCTGTCCGGTGGCCCTTCTTCCTCATCTCTCTGTACCCCTCACTCACTCTGCTCCAGCCACACTGGCTGCCTTGCCGGCCCTAGAAATTCCCAGGCATGCTCTCACCTCAGGGCCTTAGCACTTGCTGTGCCCTTTTGCAGGAGAGGACTTCTTCCACACTTCTGCCTGTTTTACTCCCTGTTCTCCTTCTCGGCTCAAACATCACCCTCTCCGTGAGGCCTTCCCTTGGGTTGCATTCTCTGGAAGCAGACACTGAGACAGAGATTGGTGTGCGGGATATTTATTAGGAATCCACATCTATGAAGAGAGGCGGATGTAACAGGATTAGGTAGAAGTCGGCTGCAATACAGGCCTGACAAATTCTCATCCAACCCATGAGAGAGCTCTGGAGCAAGTTCTGCCTATCAGTGTGTCCCACACTGGACTGAAATAGCCAGCCCTCTATACTCCTCTCTCATTTAGTTACAGAATTCAGGCTGCCCCGTGAAGGGCATGGTCAAGCCTCGGTGGCTCTCTGCAGCTGAGGCAAACCCTGAAGGAGCTGAAAGCTAGAGAGCATCTGTGGCCCGCCTTCCTTCTATGAAGGTGGATCTATGCAACATATCTTGGAACGTTCCATGCCATCCTGTTTAAAATTGCCATACCCTCTATCACTCCTATCACTGTTCAGTTTTATTTTTTTCACAGCCCTTAACATCTTCTGATATACTATGTCATCTAGTTATTTCTGTTGTTTATCATCCGGTTCTTTCATTGGAATCTAAGTCCTAATGGTAGAGCAACCTTTGTGTCTTTGGAGCACAGCTACATTTAGACTGGTGTCTGGGTCATAGCACGCACTCAATAAATGTTTGTTGTTTGAAAAAAGTTGTTCAGTCTAGTCATCACACTGTAAAAGCCTTGCAAGAACCATGTCTTATTAATCTTGTCAGAATATGGTGCTTAGTAGGTATACAATGCATGTTTGTTGAATAAATAAATCCATGAATAAATGTTATTAACTTCATGTAAGAAAGTACTCGTATAGCACAGTCCAATAGAAATACCAGGTGAAGCACATATGTGATTTAAAATCTATTAGCTGTATTAAATATAGTGACATTAACTTTTTAAATATCTAACTGAATGTATCTAAATTTTATCATTTCAACATGTAATCAACATAAAATTTATTAATGAAATCCCTTATTTTCTTTGTTTTGTTTTGTACTAAGTCTTTAAAATTCGGTGTGTATTTTGAACTCATACCATAACTCAGTTTGGACTAGCCACATTGGAAGTGCTGGATAGCCATGGGTACGGTACATCTCTAGTGCAAGTCTGCAGTTCATGGGTCAGAATAATATGGGGGGGAGTGTGGGTTGGAGAGGGGAGGTCTCGGGAGTCAATGATTTTCTGGGTCCCCATCATGGCTGTAACTTAGCAGCTCTTGATGTGCTCTAGCCAAAAGCCACCAGGAACGCACCTGTACTTGATCACGTTGGGTTGGTTGCTAACTGGCAGGAGAAGGCATATCGTGGGAATTATGCGGCCTTAGTGATAGAACTTACTGTAGGATTTAGGTTTGTGTTCGGTGATTTTAGGGAGGACTTAAGGAAGAAGGGCTATCCTCTGGACTGGACTGGATTCTGTCAGGAAATGGGGGTAATTCTATGATTGGAGCTTTTACTAAATCTTGTCTAGAGGAAGGAAGGCTAGGCAGAGGCTAAAGCTGGAACTAACTGGTAAAGAAACAGGAGTCACTCTTGTTAGCCAGCATAGAGGGATGTTTGTTCATTTGTGTGGTTTGGACAATTTCATGTTTTGGCTGTGTTTATATATGATTATGGAGTGGCATTGTTTGGTGTTTATGTTCCGCAGGAAGCAGCTGTCAGCGCTGGGCCAGCTCCCGGCAGCACTGACATCTGGATCACAGCACCACGCCATCTCCTGGAGTTTTCTCTTTCTAATAGCCGTGCGCCCTAAAGCAAGTGATTTAACTTCTTCGTGGTCCAGTTTTCTCACGGCTACAAAGAGAATACAAGAGCTCTATCTCTCCATCTCTTAAAGTTGTTTTCAGCACTAAATAAGATAATCCGTGTCAGGAAATGGGGATAGTGCCTGGTATAGAGTCACCACTCAATGAGTGTCACCGACTGTCTTTCGAGGATTCTAAAAATGGCACTGTATTTTTTCACGCTTGCCACATCTTCGAAATCTTCCAAACAATGGCTTCTAAGAAGAAGCACGACGTAGTATCATTATTTCCAGAAGGCTCTGGTTTGGGGGACAGTTCCTCGTCCCCTCCAACGGCTCAATCCACTCCTGGGTGAATGCCTTTACCTTTCAACCTTTGTCACTTCCCCACTTGTTGGGAGACGGCCTCCGGGGCTCTCTCCCGGCTTCGGAGTTTTCGGCTGCGCGGCTTCCCCAGGCAATACGGGCGCGGGCGGCAGCACTCGGGAGCTTACGGCGGCGCGGCGCCCACGCGGCCCCGGGAGCCCGAGCGGAACCGGCGCGTCCCCGCCCGCCCGCCCGTCAGCTGATGGGCTTCCCGCCCGGGAGGCCGCTGCCGCCGCCGCCGTCGTGCGAACATGGCGGCCGAAATCCACTCCAGGCCGCAGAGCAGCCGCCCGGTGCTGCTGAGCAAGATCGAGGGGCACCAGGACGCCGTCACGGCCGCGCTTCTCATCCCCAAGGAGGACGGCGTCATCACGGCCAGCGAGGACAGGTAGGGCCGGCGGGTCGTGCGCCGGCGGAGGCGCGACGGGGGCGGCCCGTACTCCCGCCGGCGGCAGGGTGTGGGGATCGTGGGGTCGGCGGCCTCGTCCCTCTCCGGGAGGGGGCGTCCTCGGCCCCCGGGACCTCGCCGCGCCCCTCCGGTCTGGGACCTTCACTGCACCCCTCTAGCTCGGGACCACGGTCTCACCGCCCCCTCCAGCGGGGGACCTCCTCTCGCGGTCCCATAGCGCCCTTCCAACCGAGGATCCCTGTCCCAATGCGCCCCTTCAGTCAGTGACCCCCACCGCGCCATTCTAGCCCAGGATCCACGCCCCTTCCAGCTCGGGACCCCGGACCCTCCGTGCCCATTCCAGTCGGCGACTCCCTCCCGCCGCGCCCCTCCATAGGGGTACCCCCTTCCCGTCGCGCCTCTCCCGTCGGTGACCCCCACCGCGCCTGTCTAGCCCGGGACCCCCGTCCCTGCCTCTCCTTTGTGGGGTTTTGCTTGCCCCTCGAAAGCGTCGCGACCTCTGGGGGATTTCTTGGCCTTCCGCAGTCAGTTCCAAACCTCTGAGCCAGGAGTATTGGAGGCAGGTGACCTCGGGTCCTGCTGCGAAGGATTCCCCTCTCTCAGCAAATCTCCAGGAGCACTCACTGTCTCCCTTCTGCTTCACAGCTGCTGGGACCCGCTGAACTCTATTTACTACATAGTTTTGTTTTTCTTTCCTAAAAGAGACTTATTTTTTAAAAGGTTGGGTGCTTTTATTTTAAAGAAAAATGTGTTTTCCACTATTAGCAGAAACCCAGTATCACCTGCCATAAAGAATTAAACTAATAACTAGAGTATGTTATCCTGTGTGCACCTGAAGTCATCTCATTCTTGTACTAAGACAACTGGCTTTGAAGAATGCCCTTCACACATTTGGGAAACACTGATCTGGTGCGATTTTGTCATTTTACCAAGAGGAAGTTGAGGCCCTAGGAAAGCCCCAGAGATACTGCTGAAGCCAGAAATGCAACCCAGGACTCTTACCTTTTTGGTCTGCCCAGGGCAGCGCGATTGGATTGGAGAGATACGGTTTGTTTTAAAACTTCAGTGTTTTTAAAACCCTGAAAGTTTAGGTTTGTGGCTTTACAATAGGAATTTGGAAGAAATGACGGATGTTTGCTGAGTGAAATTGTGTTTCCTTGCTACAATGAGTGCTCTTAAATGGTGATATTCCAGAAGCCAAAAGGCTTTCTGGAAATGGAAGGTACTGTTCTTTGCTTAGAGCTGACAGCTTTTTGTGGTCCTTTATTTTGAAGTAAGCAACATCTGAGGGCCTGTTCTGGGCACGGAAAACTTGAAGCCTCCTGGGTTGCCTAGTTGACCTTTGTATTTTGCTTTTTGAGTCTGGTTATTATGAGCAGGCAATAGCCTCTCCTGGCTTGTATAATGTAGCCAACCTCAGAGGAGGTGGGGAGTGATTGCAAAAGACCTGGGTGTTGGTGTGCAGAGGCAGGCAGGGAATGGGAGAGGGGGATATGAGCCACAGGGAGACGAAGGGAATGTGAAAAAAAGGCAAAGGGCACAAGAATGATATTTGCGTGATAATCAACTTAGATGCAGACAACATTTCATAAAACTTAGCTATCTTATTCAGTAAAATATCTTATCCATGACTCATGCATGTTGGGTAAATTGCTGAATATTTGAGATTACTGGCCAGGGGCAGTGCTGATAAATGTTTTATGGAAAGTGATTACTTAGCTGCTCTGGGACTGAAATGTTCTGGGGGGAGCCTTAGATCAGCTCTTTTTTTTTTTTTTTTTTTTTAACTCAGACACAGCAAGGCCTTTGCTGATGACTGGACCAGGTGAAGGTTGTTAGAGCCTTGTGTTTCTAATTTGTGTTTCAGGCCATGGAGCTTTCTTGAAGGTAGGACGTTTCTTAGCAGGTGCCTTTATGAGATTTATGAAAGCACGTGGCTATGGGTTTTTGTTGTTGTTGGATGTGGGGGTCTGTCTTTACATTGTCATAAATAGGTGTCTTACTGTTCAATCATTTATTCACTCATGCATTCATATATTTAGAAATACTGTACCTATTGAGTGCCAGGCTCTGGGGAATACAACAGGGATCAAAAGCCACAGCACTTGCCCTCCTAACTTCTGATTCATTGATTTTTATGGCCCTTGACCCGATGAAACCAGCATATGGAGGAAACAGAACACTGACCGCCCTTATTTATCAAACAAGCATTTATTAGACACTTACTGTGTGCTGGACCTGTAGTGTAGAGACACCAGTAATGCCAAAATCTCTGCTTCCAAAGGACTGGACAGACTGGTTGAAGAGATGCCCTGTGCTCTCGGCTTCTAGGGTGTTGGGGAGACACAGAGGAAAGAGTGTAGGAAAGTCTCCTAGAGGAGATGTCACTGGATAGAGAAGTGGGCTGTGTGAAGGGAGGAGGACACACATCCCTGTTCCAGGCAGATGGAAAGAACAGGAGGGAATAAAGAACCACCGTCACTTCTAGGTGACCGGAGCAAAGTGGGGATGAGTGGCCATGGCAGGAGAGAGTACTGAGAGCCGGACGGTCCTAGTGTCCCGTTTTGGAAGGGCCTTCTTTGTATGCCACTGTTAGGAATTTGACCTTAGTTCGTAGCTAGTGAGGAACTATCAAAGACTTCAAAGCAAGCGACGCGATCAGAATTTGTACATTGGAAATAACAATAGCTAACCTTTTAAAAGCCCCTTCTCTCTGGGTGGGGAGGGGGAGAGGGAAAGCAACCACAAGGATTGATGGAGGGAGAGGGATGGGAGGTGGGCTAGATGGGCTTGTGATGGGCACTGGGTGTTGTATGTGAGTGATGAATCACTGAATTCTACTCCTGAAGCCATTGTTGTGCTGTGTGTTACTGAACGAAAATTTAAATTAAAAAAAAAAAGTTCCTCTCTCGGTTGGTACAGAATTGAACCCATGTATTCGGCGGCATCCAGTCCTCACATCTCCCCTTGAGGTGGGTAGTACAGTCACTTCCCTCATCAGGAGCTCCAAAATTCAGTACATTCTAAAAGTCAAAAGTGGGGGCGCCTGGGTGGCGCAGTCGGTTAAGCGTCCGACTTCAGCCAGGTCACGATCTCGCGGTCCGTGAGTTCGAGCCCCGCGTCAGGCTCTGGGCTGACGGCTCGGAGCCTGGAGCCTGTTTCCGATTCTGTGTCTCCCTCTCTCTCTGCCCCTCCCCCGTTCATGCTCTGTCTCTCTCTGTCCCAAACATAAATAAAAAACGTTGAAAAAAAAAAAAATTTAAAGTCAAAAGTGGTTTCTGTTTGTAAACTGGGCCCGAAAACTCACTGGTGCTACCACTTGAATAGATGAGACCGTTTGTAATCTCGATTTATCCCATGCCGTGTGAGTGTCCATTTGTTTTGCCGGGGAAACGGCAGTGCATGTCCCTTGCAGGTGCTACCCCAGGCCCTGCTGGGAGCCTCCTAGAACACATAGGGTATGCACCCTACCGCGGAGGGCCTTTGACAGTTTCGAAAACTGGTTCTCAGTGAGGGGTGACTTTGCCGGCCAGGGCACATTTGGCAATATCTGGAGACATTTCAGTTGTCACGACTGTAGGAGGGTATTGCTGGCATCCGGTGGGTAGAGGCCAGAGATGACACGCCACACCTTGTAATGCACGAGGCAGCACCTCGCAGAAAGAATTACCGGCTCCAGATGTCCGCGGTGCCGTGGCTGAGATACCCTGGTTTCGGCTTAATGTACTTACTTATCTGCTCTCTCTAGACAGTGGTTCTCAAACTTGAGCATGTATCAGAACCAAATGGAGGCCTTGTTAAAACACAGATAGCTGGGCCCTGCCCCAGAGATTCCGCTTCAGCAAGGCTGCGCTGGGGCCCGAGAGTTTGCCTCGCTTCCACGTTCCCAGTGCTGTTTTTGCTGCTGGCCCAGGAACCCCACTTTGAGAACCCCGGTTCTGCAAGTTCCGGGTCACGGTGCTTGCTTGTGTAGGCCCACTGGGAGGGAACACCGTTTATACCTTGTCTGTCCTCTTTTATGTCAGTTTCTGGGATACATTTGCCTGGAGTCATTTGTTACATGCACGAGTTTATTTCCCATTGAAACCAAACTGTGTATATGACAAAGCTAATGCGAACAATCCGCTCAGAGTATTAAACCGGTGTGGGATACCGAGCTTAATTGCATCATGCTGGGGTCACCCACCGGTCATGGTTTTGGCAGAAACATTCGGGGTTACTGGGCCGCAAAGGGTTAACAGAAAACGGCCCTACTCTTTTGTATGCATTCATGTAGATTTTGTTACAGTGGTAATTACCCTAAACTCTTCAGTTTCCAGTTGCCTGCACTTTGGAACGGGCAGTTTTTGAGCATGCAAAACAGAAGAATGATACATGCGTGGACTTTACAAAGAAAAATTCCTCAGTGAATAAAGTATGATTGTCTCTCTAGTCAGGGAAACTGTAAAAATAAAAGCAATAACCTGAGCGGTAAGTTGAAGGGCTTGAGCTACAGCAGTCATTTTCCTGAGAGTGGAAACAGAAGACAAGACTGCTTTCAGAATAGAACTGCAATGTGGTGAGACAGCGAAAACCCATTCCCTGGACACACCGGCCTTTTGAACTGTTTTGCTGGGGACTGCATCAAAAATTTAGAGTCAGTTGGAGGATAGAATTAAAAACAGAAAAAAACCTTTATGATAAAACCTTAGAAATAAGTTAGGGCTGTGGTCCTGAGGTCTTCAATCTTGGGAAACAGTTTGAGGATGAGCGTGCTTATGCTATTGTTGCATCAGGGGCCCGGAGGCCACGATTGATTTCCTGGAGAAGAAATTTTGCTTGGCCTAAGTCAAACAAAGGCAGAGCTCCTGTGTTGTGAAATATTTTAGGATGTTGCGCTTAGGCTGGGAAACGATAACAATGACAGAAAACCAACTCGTAGCATATTTTTTGTGGCATCTTCTTTTCTTATTATTGTTATGCCAGCTGTTTACTTAATATGTGTATTTCCTTTTAGGCATTTCTAAGACTGAAAAGATGGTTTGAGGGAAAGAGTGTATCTTTACTAACTGTTCATGCAGAAACAATTTCGAATAAACCACTTGATTTTTAAGTGTTATGCTTTTAGGAGAAAACCTGGCATAGCCGGAAGTTGTTAGCCTGTACAGATAACCAGGGCGTTAACTGCTGTGTTTTTGTTTTCATGCAGTGCCTAAAAGTAGACTCTTTGATTTGTGTTAGAAAATAAAAGCAAGAAGTGAGAAGGGAAGAAGCATTTATTCCTCTCTCGTTAGAGTGGCCCTTCTTTGTGATGCTCATTTTCTTTTTATAGCATAGTTAAGAACAGATTCTGGATCCAGAATGCCAGAGTTTGAATCCCAGCCGTGTGACCTGGTGCAGGTTACTTATTCTTTCTGTACCATAGTTTTCTCATCTGCAAAATGGGAATAGTATCTGCCTCACGGTTTTGTGAGATTTAGATGAATTAGTATGCAAAGTACACTGAACAGTGCCCAGCACAGAGAAAGCACCATATATATGTTGGCTGTTATTTCCCATTTAATTACTTTAATCTCATCAAAAGCTAAAGATATCTGCTTACTCTGTGTGTGTGTGTGTGTGTGTGTGTGTGTGTGTGTGTGTGTCTCAATAAAATAGTTTTTCCTGTATAAATAAAGCAATACCATTTTCGGAGTGACTTACAAACCTAAGTTCTTGTAACAGTCTTTGAGTTGTGCCTTCTCATCATTTCCGTATTTGGTCATTTACAAGTCATGTCAGTCATTAGTTTTTCCTCATAAAATCTTTGCCCTGCTGTGTTTGGGGGCCCCAAGATCACCCCCTCGGTTCGATGATTCACTAGGAGATGGTTGTCCTCATGGCCATGATTTATTACAAAGGACACAAAACGGAATCGGTGAAAGGAAAGGAATGGTTGAAGTCCAGAGGAACTCAGAGTCACCTTCCATGAGTCCTTGCCCTGGGGAGTCACACAGGAAGTGCTCCTGTGTTATGTCCACATCTGTAAAATACTGTCTACCAGGAAGCTCATTAGAGACTCAAGACCCACTGCTTTTATTGGGGGCTGGCCGTAGCACTTGACAAAATTCTAGACTCACAGAAGGAAAGCAGGCATGCCGTGGTCTCTCAGATGTTAGTATGAGTGAATCACTAAACAGACCTGGTAGGAATAAAGCATGGAACAGAATTGGAAACCAGGCTACTCTTCCTAGTTCCTCAAACTGTGCTTCTCTGGGGTGAGTTTAACCTTGTGTTTCAAGACTAGGCTGGGGATAGAGTTTGAACTTTTTTTTTTTTTTTTTGGAAGTTAAGAAAGCTTTGCACAGCCCCTAAATTGACTGCATCCTGCCTGGATTGCTCCTGTTCCTAGAGGTTCTGATGGCTTTTAGTCTTCTTGATAGCACAGAGGTCACAAGAAATCATCTCGATGCTAATAGTGAACAGGTAACAGCAGGAATGGTTCCTCAAGTGAAAAATAAAATACCTGCAGGTAGAAAAGCAGAAAAGCAGCCATCTGGCTTCTGGAGAAGCGTTCTTCCCTCAGGAGCCCGGGGAGATGCCACACAAGGGGCCTCCCTCCTGGGATAGAGATCTGCCTGTGACAAAATCAGGAGTCATCATCGTGGACAGTTGAATTCCTTCCCTGGGAAAGGAGATGGAAATTTAAATTTTTCTCAGCCAATCTAATTAGCCTCAGTGAAAAGAGGCCGATTTCCCTGCCTTTCCGTTTAGATGGTCAATTCAATAAAAATCTAGTGTTTTCCCCTTTTGTTACCAAAGGAGAAAAGCTTCTTTCTGTGGCAGGAATGAAGAGGGCAGAGTTCAAGAGACTTGGCTGAAAGGAAACTGCTCTTTATTTGATAAAAGCAGATTGCATTGATGACCACATCCTTTTCTTCCTCTTGCAGGCTAACATCCTCATGTTATAGAAAGCATGGAGGCTACCAGAATTACCCGTTATGTCTGTAGCCCCTGAAGGTAGTCAGAGTAGGAAAAAATATCCTTTGCTGATGGTAACAGAGATGCTTGGTGGTTTATCAAGATATGAAATAGTATCAGCAGCCTTACGAGTGACCAGAAAATCAGATTTCCTCAAACGTACTATTGTAAGAGTTTAAAAGAATCAGGCCTTGCACTTAATTTGTAACATATGCTATCGTCTGTATTTTGTGTTTAATTGGTTAATTGAATAATGCTGGTATATCAGTTTATAATATAAAGATGGTTGAATTGCTTTCATTTAGCTGTTTGGGGATGATTAGGGTGGTTTTTGAGAGTTTTCAAAAAAGATCTCGTTTTATAAATGCTGCTGTGTCAAGCGAGACAGAATTTGGCCTTGTGATTTTGCCAAAGCCCTCGTGTGCTCTTTGAATCTATTTATCAAAAGTGTAGGCATGATTTTCAAGGTAATCGTACTGGAAAATAAAATGTATTGGATCCAGATGTGCGTTCTCATGGAGTTTCAGGTTAAAAAATGAAATTAATCACCACTCCCACAAGATGCCTTCTGGTTTGAGATACGTACTTTTCACAAGGAAAAACCATGCTTTGACTCTGTCTGCCTTCCTCCTCTAGTCCAGCTTAAGCAGAGGAGGCTTTATCGACTTGATTTCCTAAACTATATGTTTAACTTGCTTTTTATCACTCTTTGAGGGAATCAGAGGGACCAGAAGTGATAAAAGGAGCCTCTTTACCCATTCTGATCATCAGGCAGGCATATCTTGGAGAAGATCACAGACTAAGTCTTCCTGGAATAAGTACTTCATTCTTAACCAGACTTGTGGTTTTTAGTCTGCGTTTCATGTATCTGCTATAGTAAGGTAAAAGAACATGCAGAATTATGATCCTTAATAGGATGAACAATATTGACTGATATTTAATTAAGAGAAATAACTTGATTTAGCTTTTACAGTAACTTCTTTAGTTTCTTGGGATTCAAATTAAGATCTGTGTAAAGTGAAGATCCTGTATTTCAATTAAAAGTTGAAGTGGACTTATTTGTTTATTCAGTACATTTAAATCCTTGGTACTCAGTAAATGCCAAATGCTTTTTTTTTTTTTTTTTTTTTTTAATTTTTAAGGTCAGAATCCTCAGTATTCTTAAAGGTATTCTATTTGTGGAACAGGTAGAATTGTATCATTTGGTTATTGCTATGAAACAAACCACTTTAAAATTCAGTGGCTTAAAACAGCAAGTACAGTTGACCCTTCCTGGAACAGAACAACATGACTTTGAACTGTGCAGGGCCACTTATATGTGGATTTTCTATAGTATGGTATAAATTATAAATTATTTTATATGTTTATGGTACATATAGTTTATGGTATAAACTATAAATTATTTTCCTTATGATTTTCTTAACATTTTTTCTTTCTAGCTTATTCTGTAAAAATACAGTATATAATAAAATACACAGAATATGTCTTAATCGAGAGAGACTTTGTAAGAATACTGCTCCTGTTTAGCACAGAAGTCAGTGTTTCTTTGAACTAAATGAGAGCTTTGAAATTAGATGTAGACTTTTCCACAGTCTGGATTTGTTTGGAGGAAAAAAAGTAACGCTTCATGTTTCCTTATTGTTTAGGGGTTACGGAGCACAAAATGTGGAATTCTCTGAAAAGCTTTTTTTTTTTTTTTTTTTTTTACTTGTTTTACTTGTTATTTATCACGTAAAGCCTCTTCGCTTTGAATTATTTACTTTTGTAATGTTTTGAAATGCGAATTTTCATCATCCTCTGACATAAGAGCAATGGAATTGGACAAAACGGCCAAAGAAATTGACGTTGGTTTGTTTGATTTTAGAGCCTGGACTCTCCTTCCTTCCGTCTCCCTAAGTATAAAATGAAGGTCCTGGCTGTCATCTTTGCCATGAGGATGTGGCATCACGTTCTCGACCGACGTCGTCTTTCTCGAATCCGAATGTGTGTCTAGAATACAGGAAGCAGCTTTGTCTGCCGCTACAGTTCACTACTGTGAACTTAGAAGAGGTCAGGCAGGGCCACGTGTTGATCAGGAGGCATGGTTTTTTATTGCCGTGTCTCTTTCAGGCCCGGTGCCCCCGGGCCTTTGGGTGTCTTCTTTTCTCTGCCTTTCTGCATCTGATTCCTTTGTGGGGCTGTGCCCCCTGCTCACCGCTCCCGGGGCGTGACATTCTCTGTTCGCCCAGTGTCTCTAACCCTGTGTCCCGGTCCGAGTCTCCTTATGAGCTCTGGGCGTCCTTGACCCTCTGCACTGGCCTCCTGGATGCATCAGATCCTTGACTAGACCCCGTGGGGACATGACACTCTCCAGACGTCAGGCCCTCACCCGTGGCGTGAGTTCCTGTTGAGGACAGTACGAATCTCCGAAGGAGAACCTCCCGTGAGGGATGACCAGAGCCTCTTAGGATCTGCCTTACGAAAGAAAGAGAAGGGTCTGCACCCTGCTGGAGATTGCTCTGATTCTAGTGCCCGCCCTTGGCACTGGAGCTTCTAATCTGAGGCCTGTTTTACCCCTCAGCCTGGTTTGCGCTTGTTGGGAATGATTTGACAGACACATTCTTGCCGAGTGAAAAGTCTTCACATTTAGATGGCTGTCTTGACGTCACACAAGATACCTCCTCCTTGTTTGATTGTTGGCTTGTTCTTCTGCTTATTGATTGGAGGTGGGGGACCCCGCAGTTCTCTGGATGTCAGGGCTCCAGGACCACCCCCCACCCCAACAGGGAGCCATAGGTCTCGGCTGTCTCACAGGTGCGTTCCTTCTCCTCTCCTACCGGTCCTGCTCAGCCCGGTTACGGAAGTTAGCTCTGTAATTTTACATTATGCTTTAAAAAAAAAAAACAACATTTCATAAACCTTTTCTCATGGATTCATGGTCTTGGCAACTATTTTTAACGGCTACACCAGCCTGTTAATTCAAGTAGCTTATCACGAACCCATGGTTTTCATAACTATTTGTAATGACTGCGTAAGCCGTTGAATTAATATGCCTGGAGCCCATTTCATTATTTAACATCCCCCCCCCCCAAGTTTTTACTCCTTTGAATAGTGCTCGGAGTAACTTTTTTTAAATGCGTAATTCTTTTTTTCCTATGAACTGATGTCTTCAGAATCAGTTGCCAAGCATGGAATGTCTCAATCACTTTGTTGTTGTCAAGACTGTTGGTAGCAGAACCAGCAGTGTTAGGCGGGAAATGTTTTTGCTCACCATATGGAACGAATTCTTGCCAAAGAGCTGGTTCTGATTTGCGGTGCTGACACAAAATTATGAGAACCCTAGCGATGGCGTTTTATTATTGTTTTCAGTTGTCCGTTTGCTCACCCCCGCATTTTTAAACACGTTTCAGTTCGAAACCTGTAAAACAAGAAAGTACAGGCCAGCGTTGGCTTTTCGTTTGTCTAGAAAATAAGCGGACCATCCACCTTGCTGAAGACCGGCGGACAAATAAGGCGTGGGCAGCGGCGTGCAGGCAGCGTGACGATGCGTATGTAACGTTACCGTCTCACATAGAAATACCTTTTCTCATCTACTCGCGGAAAATGCCGCAGCTGTATGGAAGTCCCGGCTTCTCTAACTAGGAGGCCGGAGGAGGTAGAGGTAGGTAATCTTAGCGGGGAGAAGTCTGAAAAAAATTGTATGCAGACCCTGAAAGAAATGACACATTTCCTTTCCAAGTACCTTTCGGAAAACTATCAAGCTATTGTTTTAAAATAGCTTAAAAATAGAGCCTCGCAAAGATCAACCGGTTTCTAAGATTTCGGTTGTAAGGCAAGACTTTTTTTTTTCAGATTGACATGGTCTTGGAATCTCAAAGAAAATCCATCCTCTAGAAAAATGGCTAGAATAAGCAGCAAGCAAAACAGAAAATGAGTTGAGGTGCGTGGGTGTAAACTTGTCAAAATATTAAAGGAAAAGTTAAGCTGTTGTATCTTAACTCAGTAGAGAAAGCAGCTTAGACATTCATCTAGGCAGGCAATATTGTGGTTTTGTAGAAATAAAACCATCTGATCTTGATACTCTGTGATTATATGGTCTCTTAATAACATCCTGGAGTTTTTAATAGTTTTCTCCTATAAATGTCACAAACTGTATTGTGTTGCTTAGAACTTATTGAATAGATTTTCCCCCCAATTTATTTAATAGTAAATGTTCTCAGCCTGTGGAATTTGTTGACTTTTTTTTAATTAAAAATTTTTTTTTTAATATTTTTATTTATTTTTGAGACAGAGACAGAGCATGAGCAGGGGAGGGGCAGAGAGAGAGGGAGATAGAGAATCCGAAGCAGGCTCCAGGCTCCGGGCTGTCAGCACAGAGCCCGACGCGGGGTTCGAACTCACAGACTATGAGATCATGACCCGAGCTGAAGTCGGACGCCCAACTGACTGAGCTACCCAGGCGCCCCTAAATTTTTTTTTAATGTTTTATTTACTTTTGAGAGAGAGAGGGGCAGAGTACGAGTGGGGGAGGGGCAGAGAGAGAGGGACACACAGAATCCGAAGCAGGCTCCAGGTTCTGAGCTGTCAGCGCAGAGCCCGACACAGGGCTTGAACCCACGGGCTGTGAGATCGTGACCTGAGCCGAAGTCGGACGCTTAACTGACTGAGCCATCCACATGCCCCATTTGTTGACTTTTTTAATAAACAGCTCAACTTAAGCCTGTTTTTGCAGTCATTCTTTAAACCAAATGAGACCTATTCTAAACACCATACAAAACACATTCCTATATTATTTAGTAGAAATTATACAACTTTGTTTAATGCATAGGTTCTTGGGAGCGCGGGAGTGTTAGGGGTTAAACCTAGCACTGTCTTGATTTCATCTTGGAAGTGAGAGATTTTAGCGTTGTTGTGGAAGGAAGGGAAAGAGATTGGCTTGAAAAGAGAAGAGGCAGGGTTCCAGATAGAAGGTGTGACTACAAAGAGACCTTGTCAAGGTCAAGTGCCGATTTTGGAACTTGATTCCCAAGAAAGGATGGGCTTCTCGCAGCCCGGATATGATCGATTTTCAACCGAAACATCCCATGAGATCATTTAAGTCTTGCCAGTTTCCCACTGTGTCAGCTGGGTGCAAGCCAAAGTACAGTACTAACGTTTGTCCTCTAAGGGAAATGATACTGCGTTTCAAAAAATGCCGGTGTCTAGGTAGGTTCCATTTTGACCTTGGGCTATTTTGAATATCATTCTGAGCTTTGCAGACTTAAAATTAGACCTTTCCAGGTTAGATGATTGGCTGGAAGAGATAACCTTTAGGGTTTCCCCTTCTCCGGCCGCCTTTTCTGCCTTTGAGTATCGCTCTTCTCACGAGAGGACCCGAGGAAGAGCCTGTGGCACTGAGTCCTTCCTTCTTTGAGATGCCAGTGTGTCTATGACCCACAACTTTTGGAGTTGATTTGAAGGGTTTTAGAATGTGTCTGAACTCTGTTCTTCTTTAGGCCCTTAAAAAACCTGGCAGGTTTAACCCCTTTGTGATCCGCGTGAATGAAGGCCTGTGAACTTGACGGGGCGCTGTGCGACGCTCTGATCTCCCGGTGCCTTGCCTTTTCCTATATCCTGTCTTTGGAACTGGAGTAGGACCCTGGGGTAGATTTAAGGCTTCTCAAGGCGTTGGCCTTTAACTTCTTACAGCTCCCTTGGCTTCATCCCTCATGTTGAACGTAAGTAACGAAATGTATCCGTAAAGCCTTCTGTAGTGAGTGACAGGCTGTGTCATGCTGAGATGGCACCCGTGCTGCGGTATGCCCAGATAGACCATCTGGAGAGGGAAGTTCTTGGTAGAGTGGCGAGGGTGGAGGGCTGAGGGCCTAACTGGAGCTCGGGGTACTTGGGGCCCTTGAGGACGCCAGCTCGTTGGGATAGAGGTCTGGGTTGGGAAGTCATAGGCACTGAGTGTCACACGGACCCCTGATTTGAGACCGCCAACTGCTGGTGGGCTCTCAGCACGGGGCAACGGAATGCGTGGCTCCTTGGGAGTTGCAGCCACTGGTCCACCGTGTCGGAGGGAAGAAGCCACCAGGTGATGAGAGGAGCTGACGAAGCCAGATTGTGGTGGGTGTACCGATAACAGAGAGCAAGGGCCAGCGTCACATTTTGGAATCACTGCTTACTTCTTAAAAAAGCAAATAAGCAAAAATCTGCAACACCGTTATTACACCTAAAGAAATGAACGGTATTTTAATACCGTCAAATATCTAGTCAGTGTTCAGATTTTCAGTTTCACGACGATACACGTGTGTTTAACAGTTTGTTTGAGCGAGGATCCAGATAGGTCTATGCATTGGGATTGCTAGATATATCTTTTTTTTTTTTTTAATTTTTTTTTTTTTCAACGTTTTTTATTTATTTTTGGGGCAGAGAGAGACAGAGCATGAACGGGGGAGGGGCAGAGAGAGAGGGAGACACAGAATCGGAAGCAGGCTCCAGGCTCCGAGCCATCAGCCCAGAGCCCGACGCGGGGCTCGAACTCACGGACTGTGAGATCGCGACCTGAGCTGAAGTCGGACGCTTAACCGACTGAGCCACCCAGGTGCCCCTAGATATATCTCTTAAAACCGCTTTAATTATAGCCTGATCCTCTATCTCTATTTTTTTCCCCATGCAAATTTTTTGTAGAAGGAACTGGGTCATTGTCTGTAGCCTTGCCTGTGGTCTTGAGTTTTGCTGAATGCACCCGTGGGGTGGTGTTTATGTTCCTCTGTATTTCCTGTAAATTGGTAGTTGAATCTAGAGGTTTGATCAGATGGTATCTTCCAACAAAATTGGTATCATACTGCCATTATTGGTTTTGTAGAGGGCTTTCACTTAACATTATAACGTGAACACTTTCTATGCCATTAGCTATTTTTCATAACTTGATTTAAATGGCTCCAAACTACAAAGGTCTGTATTATGAAAAATTTTTAACTTCTGAGGTTTGGGAAACAAGAAGGTCGGGTAATCATGAACAGCAACCAAGGACCCCATAACAGAGAAGTCTAAATGTTACCTTGAAGAGTGTTAAATTTTGGTTTAACATGTGGAATTACAAACTGTAAAAATTAAAGGTCTGTTTCTACATGCTTTAGTCTGTTCTCCCCTCTCTTTTAATTTTGGATGTGAACTTGGACACTTTAGAGCTTCTTTTCACAATACAGGTACCTCAAAAGAAAGTCTGCCTGGTTATCTTGCCTTGTGAACCTCATTTAATGGCGCTCAGCTGAACAGATGGTGTTTGATATTCTTCTTGGTGTCTCTTCAGACACGGTATATGGTACTTGCTTGATTGCAAACAACAGAAATAAGTCAGACTGACTTAGGCTGCTTGATGAGGGTGTTTCTGGTAAGGATGCTGGGGTGTCTGCCTCGCAAAACCCCAGTCTCGGGAAATAGCTCTGCTTTGGGCATGAGGGACTTTCACCTGGACCGTCTGCAGCTCGTTTCTCCTTTTAATAAGTTGACTTCATACATTCTGCAATCCAAATCGCAAAACATATGACCAGAAACAGCCATTTCAACTACTGGAGACAGTGATCTGTTTTTCTTGCTCCTTGTTTCTGATTTCCCAAGGGAGGAGCTGATTGGTTCAGCTAGGGTCAGACGCCCATTTCTGGTCTAGCCAGTTGTGATCAGGGGCGGGATGTGGAGAAGGTTGGCAAAGGTTCCATTGTGACCAGTTGGCAGTGGCCGGAAGACAGGGCATGTTGTACACATGGCTGTTCCTACCCCGAGGCCTGTGTTCAGCTCTTCTACAAAGTAGTCATTTGCCCACTGTGCTACTGAGTCATCTTATTTATTTGGATGAGTGAAAGTCAACGAATAAGTCCTCCTTTATTGTGATCTAATCACACGCAGGAATCTGTACAGGTCTTAATTGCAGCTGGACAAGTCCTGACAAATTGATACACTCGTGTAACCAACTCCCCAGAGCCCTGCCATTGCCCTGAAAGTTCCTGTGTGTCCCTTTACATTCTATCTTCCTCCCCAAGAAGCAACACTGTTCTGATTTTTATCCTCATAGACCAGTCGTACTTGCCTTGAACTTCAAACAAGATGGAGACCCGTCGTGTCAACATTTAGCCTTCTGTATTTTAGTTTAAGGTGAAAACATTTAATGAGTGCCAGCTGTGTGCCAGAGTCGGTGCTGCTGTTAGAAATAGGAGAGGGATTGGGACAGAGCTCACAGGAAGGGACAGTGGGATGGCTGGGACTCACTGCAGAGGCAGAGCGTGCCTGTGCGGGAGGAGGCACGAGTGTCCCAGGGGTTCTGAAGAGGAAGAGGCCTGGAGCTTGGAGGAGGTTCTGTGAGTGGAGGAGGAAGGGTCTTAGTGTTCCTTATTGTTCTTCTGACATGAGCCAAAATACCAATCTTTGGCTATTCTGGTCATTTGTCATTTTCCTGCCTGTGTACAGGATTTCCTCATCTCCCTGTGTGTGTTCTGATGAAAGGAGAGGCCCAGAGACCTGGCGTGGGGTGATTTCCCCCGGGGGCAGGAAGGCTGGGACTTATCAGAAATGAGCACTGCTGTGGGCTCTGCTTCCCATGCGCATCTGTCCCGCTACTCCAGAAGCATTGTCGTTCCGTCTGTATCTTCTGCTGTCCTCATTTGGCCCAGATGGCAAGCAACCAAATTTGCACAGTTTGTTTTTTACTAAGAAAAGCAGTGCATAGTTCTCCCGTTTTCTTGGTGTATCCTCATATAATGAGATTTTATGTATTATTAAACTCACTTGAAATCCTGACTGTGAGCTACTACATAACTTGCCATATGTGGTCATATATATGTAACTGTAGATCACGTGTGTGTGTGTGTGTGTGTGTGTGTGTGTGTGTGTGTGAATAGTGTATGGACTACATATAATGTATTATGTGCTGTACTTGTGGGTCCTGGTGTATTTCTCTAGTTTGTCCACCTGATTAACCTTATGAGGTCATTTGAGAAATACTACTGAAAATAAAATAAATAATTACATTTCCCTGGAGCACAAAAGAAGATAAAATTACTAAAAAGTACTCTTTCGTTCTTTTCTCCACAGAACCATTCGAGTATGGCTGAAAAGAGACAGCGGTCAGTACTGGCCCAGCATTTACCACACAATGGCCTGTGAGTAGCTGAGCTGTTCCACTTGAGGAAAGTGTGCCTAATGCCTTTGATGATTCATATTTCAAATACTTATTTTTTTGAGAGCAAGAAAAGTGTGTCTAATGCTTTGATGATTCAAATTTCAAATATAATTTTTATTTTTGAGAGGGAGAGAGCGTGCCAGGGAATGGGGGGTGGGGGGAGGGGGAAGAGAGAGGGAGAGCACCTTAAGTGGGCTCCGTGCCCAGTGCGGAGCTCCATCCATGACCCTAGGATCATGACCTGAGCCGAACGCGGGAGTTTGACGCTCAACCAATTGAGCCAGCCAGGTGCCCCCGATGAATCAAATTTCAAAATGCCTGATTAAAAGGTACTACTAGGGGCCCCCGGGTGGCTCAGTCGGTGAAGCACCTAACGCTTGATCTCAGCTCAGGTCACGATCTCACAGTTCATCCCCATATCAGGCTCATGCTGATGGCACAGAGCCTGCTTGGGATCCTCCTCTCCCTCTCCCTCTCCCCCTCCCCCTCCCTCACTCCCCCCCCTTTCTCAAAATATATAAACATTAAAAAATTTTTTTAAACAGTGCTACTAGATTTCAAAATGAATTTCTTAGTTGCCTCATACCCCAACAGACGATGCTAAATCGCGGGAAGACTTCTTTTCTTTTGCAAAGGAAGTTGGGTCTGCTGGCTTAACTGAAGCTGAGTTGAGCAAAACTGAAAAAAGAAAGGAGAGGTGGGGGGAAGGGCATGCCCGCCACCCCCAGGTTTTCCTCTGTTTTTATTTTGCCAACTTGCATTATTAGTGACCGTGTACTTGGTAATAGCTGATCCTGGCACTAAAAACGAGCTCTGTGCACCCCCCCCGCCTTCATAACCAGCCTCCGGCCCGGTCTTTTCACAAACTTCCGGTACTACTGAGAGATTGGGTCCAAAGTACAACCCTTTCTACGCAGAGAACTTTCTCAGGAGTTAAATGTGTTCAAAAACTCAATCTAGAAGATAAAGCCTTTGCACTGGGATTTTGAAATCGCCCTGGGATGCAGTGACTTAAAATTACACTTAAGTTCCAGCCCTTTGTGCAGATGTCAGCAGCACTGCCTTCCTTCCCCCCCACTCCTTCTCTTCATCCTTTCTTGAAAAGGAAGCCCCGCAGCAGAGGCCTGGGTGCCACCCGGGCCCAAGCTGGGCTTGGATCCTGCCGTCCCAAACGGCCACATAGAAGCCATCCTTGGCTGCTAATTCCTTAATGAGGCATTTTCCTCGGTTAAGGGTTCCAGTATTCAGAGGACCCCCTAGGAAAAGAAAAAAGGCTTTGGGGCCTGCTTGATGCTGTGTTACGTCTGAACACCGCTGTAAGGTCCTTGCCACTCGCTGCACACACTGTTGACTGCGTTCACAGCTTTCTTAAGAGTTAGCCCAGAGCCAGTGGGGCGTGTTAGACACCGATTCCGAGTAATCAGTCGGGGTCATCCTTCCGAGGGCCTCTTTCCTTGGCTGCGCTTCCTCCTTTGTACGTCTCTTGCAGTGTGTGTGTGTGTGTGTGTGTGCGCGCGCGCGTGTGCATTCGGGTCCTGCAGTCGTGCTCAGAAACAATTAGTAGTCCGTCAGGAGTTTCCTTTTTCTGCCTGCCCGGGACAGCTTGGGCAGGCTGTGCACCTCCTCTGTCTTGGTGGTTAGTCACTGAAAGCGAAGATACCGGGACAAAGATAACCATTACAAAAGGAACCATAAGACTTTATGAGACGTAGCACCTTAGAAGACTCCGCGAAAAGCTAATCATAATTGAGGACTATGGACTGACTGTTGCCCGCGTCCACACACATAGGGAGCGTGCGTCACCTTGCCTGTCCCCTCTCAGCGGTGATGACCGATGGCTTGGCAGATGTACTCATGGAGCCCGTCTGGGAAATTTTCTGGGGGGGGGGGTGTTGGAGCAGGGTAGAGGCGTCTCTCAGATGGGTAACTCCTCACCTGCAGTGGCCCAGTGATGGCCCTGACGGCCGGCAGTAGCCACAGCCCGAGGAGGTCCTGCCAGTGCCGGGGAACATTTGTCATCCTCGTGGACAGTCTTGTTAATGCTGCCACTCTTATTCCTCCCTCCCGTCCCCTCCTCTCCCCCACACCTGCACTTCACATTTTGGGCACAGCTTCACGTCCCCGAGTCCTCAACCTTGGAGTCGTTTGTGCTCCTTGGAATAGAGACTTTGTCCTGTATTTTGCTCACTTACTCCTCGGTTTGTGTGCATCCCAGATATTTAGTACAGCTTTGTAATTTCTCTCCCCAAACCTGGCAGTGGAAGTGTGCGCTCTTTCTTGGCTTTTAGGTCTCAGGCCCGTGGCGTGGGCTCTCTCTGTTGCCATCCCTTGCTAACCTGGCTTAAGTGTCCCCCCTGGAAAGTAGCTCCCAGAATGCTGCGGCTGGAAAGACCAGTGACAGCTGGGGAGAACAGGCCCAGCCTCTCCGTTGTCGGTGGCTGCCACCCCCATGTTTGCACCCAAACACATTCAGCTTGGTGCTTCCGGATGCTTCTGTGTTGTGCTCCACTGGAACTGCGTCCCTGGTGAAACTGTGAGAACACCGCCGGCAGAAAACAGGGCGAATGAATGCTGAGACATGACTGTTTCGCGATGACTTTTGTTCCCAAACGGGTTTCAAAATGTGACAAGTGGCAGTTGGTTCTGAACACCGTCTGCGGGTTGTCTGGTCGAGGACGCGCGAGAGGCCATCCACCAGGTGAAACTCTTTCTTGGGGCCTGACAGAGTGAAGGAAGCCGCCCCTTAGCGTGCCGCTCTGTGCACTCGAGTCGCTCTGTCACTTTACCTCACCGAGCAAAAGGGACTTTCACAATCTGCTCTAGCCAAGGGGAAAATGGTCCCTCCTCGTGTCCACATCTGCCAGGTGACTCGTGCCTCATTTTTTCGGGTAGGACCTTTCTGTGAAATCACACAGCTCTGCAAGGGAGGGGGTCTTTTCACCGTTTGGTCAGCGAGGGAACCGATGCCAGAGGGGTTAAGCCCGTGGCTTGTGGTTGGGATTCCAGTCCCTGCCGTCTGGCTCCAGAGCGATGCCACCCACCGCAGTCACGGGGTGGGCACTGACTTTTCCTGCAAAGGGCCGGCCAGCTAACATCCAGACATTGAAGGCCACACAGCCTCTGTGGCAGCTGCTCAGCTCTGCCGCTATGGCATGAAAGCAACCATAAACAATGCATAAATGAAGGGAAAACCCAAAAATACCTTTATTTACAAAACTAGAGTTGGAAGCATATGAGTTTGGATGGCAGTGATGCCTTTTTAAAAGGCCACTGAGTTAAAGATGTATGTGTTTTGCGTGTTTATAAAACCGTGTGAATATCCAAACTTTTTTTTTTTTTTAATTGCTTATCTCACTAGAACCTTCCCTTCTAGAAAAAAGCCAGGACAGGGGCGCCTGGGTGGCTCAGTCGGTTAAGCGTTCCACTTCAGCTCGGGTCATGATCTCATGGTTCGTGAGTTTGAGCCCTGCGTTGGCTCTGTGCTGACAGCTTGGAGCCTGGAGCCTGTTTCGGATTCTGTGTCTCCCTCTCTCTCTGCCCCTCCCCTGCTCACTTTCTCTCTCTCTCTCTCTCTCTCTGTCTCTCTGTCTCTCTGTCTCTCTGTCTCTCTCTGTCTCTCTCTGTCTCTCTCTGTGTCTCTCTCAAAAATAAAACTTGAAAAAAAATTAAAAAAGAAAAAAGCCAGGACATCTTTAGATGCCAAACAAATAAGTTAGGGAAGCTTTTTTTCTTCCTTTTTTAAATGTAAGAATTCTCTAGCCTCATAAAACTACTCAGCACGTTGTAAATTTTACACGAGGGAGGATTTTACATATTTATGGACAGTTTGTTATGGGGGGGTTGGACATAAAAAGAATCGAAAGAAGCTTAAAACTAAAGTGTTAAGATTTTGTTCCAACCTAGAAGTAAGCAAAAATGACGACAGTGAATCTGAAATCATCAACGCGTGTTTGGTTTGCCAAAGATAATTTTATGATGGTTATTGAAGAGCACAGTGAAACCTTGGATTGCAGATACCTTGTTCTGTGAGTGTTCTGTAAGATGAGCAAACATTTCTCATGAGTTTTTAAAAATTTTTTTTAATGTTTACTTATTTTTGAGAGAGAGAGAGAGAGAGAGAGAGCAAGCAGGGGAGGAGCAGAGAGAGAGAGGGAGACACAGAATCCGAAACAGGCTCCAGGCTCTGAGCTGTCAGCACAGAGCCCGACATGAGGCTCGAACTCATGAGCCCTGAGATCATGACCTGAGCCGAAGTCGGACACTCAGCCGACTGAGCCACCCAGGCGCCACATCTCATGAATTTTAACTTGATAAACAAGCGATATCTTGCAGTACAAGCAGTAGGTGATGCCAGACATCACATCACAACTGAGCCGATGGTTCTTGAAATTCGCTTTGATATCTGAGTGCTTTGGATTACAAGCACGTTTCCAGAATGAATTATGCTCGCAAACCAAGGTTTTACGGTACATTACACTAAGATACATATACCTTTGGGGTTATAATTCTTAAACTCGATTGTTCTTTTTTTTTTTTTTTTTTTTAATTTTTTAAAAACTTTTATTTGTCTGAGAGAGACAGGCACAGCATGAGTTGGGGACTGGCAGAGAGAGAGAGGGAGAGAGAGAATCCCAAGCTGGCCCCACGCCGCCAGCACAGGGCCTGATGTGGGGCTCTTGCTCACGAAACCACAAGATCGTGACCTGATTCGAAACCAAGAGTCGGATGCCCAGGTGACTGAGCCACCCAGGTGGCCCTAAACTTGGTCGTTCTCTCTAGTCCCCCAGTTCAGTGTGGTGGATGAGGGGTACGGACTTCAGTCTGTGTGCACACTGCAGTAACACCTGCCTTCCAGCTGGGTAGTTCTCTGCACTTGAAAAAGCCTCTTCCCATCATCTCATCATGCAGCCATCTATGTCTTTGCCTTCAGGTGCAGTCCAGTGTTCGAGTTTACTTTTGTCCTTCAGTGGAAAATGTCAGCCCTTTCTAGAGAGAGAACCTTGAATTAAACCATTTTCAAATGGTAATGCCATTGATAAGGTTTTTTTTCTTTTACTTTTTTGTAAGAAGGGTTACCTCAAAGTAAGCTCAAGTTTGTTTCACGGTACGTATTCCCTCACGGTGGTTCTCGCATGGTCAATTGAAATTCTTTAGGCTGCAGCGAACCCAAACATTTCAAGTGTTCCATTTCACAAATCATTTTAATTCTGATTTTTAGCAGAAGGAGATGATTTGGAGTTTCTCCTCTCTGTGACTCATTCTCTGGAATGAGAAGGAAGGGAGAAGGGAGGGAGGGAGGGAGGAAGGAAGGAAAGAAGGAAGACACGTAGAACCTGGAAAGGGCTGTGGATGTGAGAAGAAGCAGGTGCTAGCCCAGTCACATAACACCACTGTGCACCTTACCACTGCAGTACTCCAAACTGAGGCCGTGTGTGTCATCGCAAAGGGACCCCCCCCCCGGCTTTTTTTTTTTTTTTTTGACCGTCGGAAGAGAAAACATAATCCCAAAGTGGCTTTCCTAACTTGGCTCACATATGCTGTGGAATCGGAATTCTGGCGCTGGGAACCCCTTTTCCATGATTCCAGCCACTCTGTTACCTGTGATGGGGAAGGGGGGTGGGGCAGGACGGCCTGCTGAGTTTAGGGAACAGATTTCTCACTCCGAGCACCGAGCACCGAGCACCAGTCTGCGGACTCCGTAGCCTACAGGTGGGCATTCCAGCCAGATGAATCCGCATGCCCGCTTGCTCCGTTCAGAGATGCAAAAACAATTGAGGAGATTTTTTTGAGTTGGAATTTTATTTATTTATTTTTTTTTTTATTAAAAAAAATTTTTTTTTTAACGTTTATTTATTTTTGAGACAGAGACAGAGCATGCACGGGGGAGGGGCAGAGAGAGGGAGACACAGAATCTGAAACAGGCTCCAGGCTCTGAGCGGTCAGCACAGAGCCCGATGCGGGGCTCGAACTCACAGACTGTGAGGTCATGACCTGAGCCGAAGCCGGCCGCTCAACCGACTGAGCCACCCAGGCGCCCCTGAGTTGGAATTTTAAACTGCAGCAGCAGAAAGAACTTCGATAGGAACTTCAATAATGGTTAATAACCATTAACTTTTCCGTTTACATCGTTATTTTCTACAGAACATTCTTGCCCTCTTTTTTAAACCTAAATCGTGTATGCTTTTTAAATAACGTGTTCTGAACAATGACTTAGAATGCGTAGCTTTGCCTTTAATATGGTCTTTGTCTTTCTGGCAGCTCCTTGCTCTGCTATGGCTTACCATCACGACAGCAGACGGATATTTGTGGGCCAGGATAATGGAGCCGTCATGGTAGGTTGCTTCCCAAGTGCATGCGTTACATTGACCACCCCCCCCCCCTCCAGCGTTCACGCCCGTTGGACGGTTGAAATAAAGAACGATGGATGCCTGATTGTTTGGCATCAAAGATTTTTTTACTTCAGTATGGGTATTAGGCCTAAAAATGGATTAATTTTAATTAGTGCTTATTTTTAAACTAGTCACGGAGCTCAGAATGTTTTCATGATTGATAGTTTGGTGTTCAGCCTAAGCCACAAAGCACAGCTTTCCTAAGGTGAATGTGAGGCCTACAGCAGCCCCATCCTTGAACCGTGAAGGGGGCCAGGCGGGGGGTGGGCATGATGGCCTGTGTGCACACGCGTGCACGTGTATGTAAGTGTAACCGTGGAGAGAGACAGAGAGCAAGGTTGGTGACTGGTCATTGAGCCAACAGCTTATATGACCGTTTAAGGCAGCGCTTCTCAAACTACCTGTGGCGAAGGGCTAGATATTCAAAGTTTCAATAGATTGTAGGTATTTTTATGATTCTAATTGCGTGGGTGTATGTATGTGTATTTTCTTAATGGAGGTATAATTCGCGTGAAATTTCGCCAGTTTAAAGTATGTAATTCACTGGTTTTGTAGTATATTCACAAGATTATACAACCATTAACCTTCTCTAATTCCAGAACATTCTCACCACCCCCACCAAAGAAACCCGTACCCGTTAGCAGTCACTCCCACGCCTCCTTCTCCCAGCTCCTGGTAATCACAAATCTGCTTTCCGAGTGCAGAGATTTGCCTGTTTTAGACATTTTATGTAAACAGTCACATAGGATGCGTTGCCTTTCGTGTCTGGCTTCTTTCACTCAGCATGTTTCCAAGGTTCATCTGTGTTGCGGTTTGAATTAGCGCTCATTCCTTTTATGGTGGAATGGGATTCTGTCACGTGGGCATAGCAGCCCTTCACGAGCCTTTGTGCTTCTTCTGCAAGGCTGGCAGTCGTGTCCCCCTTCCGTTGCTGGATTTAGTGGTTGGAGTCCTCGCTGTTTCTTCCTGGCTCCAGCTGAATGGGTGTCCATTTCCTTGATCTTTTCAAAGAACCGGTTTTGGTTTCAGTGTTTTGTTTTTTTTTTTTTTTTCTTTTGTTTTTCCTATTGTCCGTTTATTTATTTCAACTCTAATTTTATTATTTTCTTCCTTCTGTTTGCTCTGGGTTTAGCTTGCCGGATTGATATTTTTGACACCACCTTGGTGCAAGTGAGAACATCCACGATTTCATCCTTGGGTGTGATAACAATATGCTCAGCACCAGGGAGGGGCTGGGGGGCGATGGGAGAAGCAGTCTGAGGCCGGGTCGTGTCGGGCCTGGTGGGTCTGGATAAAGTTTTAAGTTTTGTTGTCGACTCTGTGGGAAGCTCTACGGGGCTTTCAGCAGGCAAGTGACAGGATATCATTTATGCGCTCAAATGATCCCTGTGGCTGCTTGGTGGAGAATGGATCAGTTTGGGGGGGCAGCAGGAATGGAAGCTGGACGGTCAGGCTGTGACCCTGGGAGAGAGGACAGTGACAGGGACAGTGGACAGAAGTGGGTGGATTTGAGGTGCGTCTGGGAAAGGTCGGTTGTGGGGAGGGGAAGAAGAGGAGGAGGCTGGTGATAGCCAGGTTTCTGGCTCGAGTCACTGGGTACACAGTGGTATCATTTACTGAGAAGACAAAGGCTTGGGGGCGTGTGGGGAGGGGACATTTGGAGGGAGAGAGGACAACGAGGAACCCAGCCGTACAGTTGAGAGACCAGGGGGATAAGCAGTGGCCGCCCATGCCAAGTTAGCATCAGATATGCAAGCCTGGAGCCCATTGGGAGCCTCGGCTGTAGTCCTCAGCATCGAGGGTGTTTTTTTTTTTTCAGCTGTAAGAATGGCTGTGTTTACCTGGGGAGAGAATGAGCAGAAGGTAGGGAGAGATCGAAGAAAGAGGTGAGCCATTCCAGAGCGGTGGGGAGCAGGTTTAAGAAGCCAGGGGGCTACGTACAAGGCTTGTCTTGAATGGCTGCAAGATGAGGAAGTCTCTGCCCCCCCCCACCCCGAATCTTAAAAGTTTTAAATAGTGGCCTTCACTGGGTTCAGTCACGTATACTGTCCAGATGGTCCCAACAGCACGTCGCCATCAAGGCTGTGTCCTTGGGACAGCCTTTGGGAACAGGGGAGGCCAAGTGACACACGCTTACCAGAGACCAGAGAAAAGGGTGAGGGGCCTCTGACTGCTGATTGCAGGGCCCCAGTTCACGGGCCAGCTGGTGGTCATGTCCTCTCAGTGACCTCTCTCGACAGCGAACCTCAGGGTCAAGTACATTAGGTCATCACTGCACGAAGGGGAGCCGTTGAAGAGCAGTAAGCCGGGGAGCATAGACTCATCAGGTTTCTATTTTTGTGAGCTTAGCGTGCCTGTATGTGGAGTTCGGGGGGACAAGGGTGAAACTGAGGCGGCCCGGCTAAGAGGCTACTTCAGGACCCCAACGTGAGACTGCGAAACACTGGGGGCAGTGCTGGAGAAGAGGTGATGGCTTCGAGAACTGTCTGGGCAACAGGCTTGATGTCTGGTGGGATGTGGGTGCTTAACAGAGAGCTGTGTGAAAATGGCTTCCAGGTTTTTAGCCAGGATGGTGATGGTGAGCAGTCAGCTGCCCTCTAAGAAAAGATGCTGATACAGAGGGGAAGTTGATGAGGTCCATTTTGACAGTTGGGTCCGTGGGCCTGAACCTCAAGGGTTTGGTCTGGAATTGGGAGTTCTCTGAACATAGGTGTCAGCGGAAACTGCTAACAGTGGCCGGGCGGCTCCAACAGGTGGGTTGAGAAGAGCCGAGGGCCAAGGTCACATTCCCTGGGAATAGCAGGAGGGGAAATCAGAGGGCTCGGAGCCCATGGGGGAGACGGAGGCGGAATGGGCAGAGCCGGAGGACAGCCAGCGAGGACGCTGTGGCCGTGGAAGCCAGAGAGGCAGGGAAATTCACATGGGGGTGAGTAACTGTCAGGTGCAACACAGAGAGGATGAGGTCAGGCCTGGAAGATGACCCTGGGGACATCCCAGGAAGGGAAAGCCCTTTCTCTGCAGTGGTGGCAGCGCCGTGCGGGCGGTGGGTGGAAGAACGACCAGGAGAGAGCAGCTGGAGGGCCCGAGGGCAGCCAGTGTGGGCTGATCTCAGAGAAGGGGCCGAAGAAAGTCGGAGGATTGTTAAAAACAGTTTTGTTGGTTTTTTTTGCTTGTTTTGGTTTTGAAACGAAAAGATAAGAGGCCTCGAGTGTGTGGAAGAGCCAGGGAGGAAGAAGCCGGTGGAAAGGACAGGCCCCCTGCCCAAGCAGTTCACTCAGCGGCGGGCAGGGTCAGGCTTGCTCAGCTCCTCGCCCGTCAGTCTGGGGCTGCGGTGAATGCCTCACGGAGCCATAAATGCAAATGTTCTCGTGTCTCTCCTGAAAATTTTATAGGAATGCCGTGCCAATGTGCATGCACGTGTGTAACCAGAAGCCACGAAGCACAAATAATTTCTCCAGTGGTGGCAGTGGTTGCGCATTGATTTCTCCAGGGACCCTTCTTGTGGCTCCCGGTTCAGGGGTAGATTATAGAACAGCATAGAAAAAACACACAGCTCTTCAGTGCAAAGGGGCAATGTGAATCCGGTTTACTGTTCATTAGCACATGATCTGTAGATTTTCCACCCAATACAGATGAGTATATATACAGTGATATATACTAGTACATTTATACTGGGCATATATACTGTATATTATATATATTATCTTACATCTGAGGATATATAATATATATTATAGTACATATATGAACACACACACACATATATATGGTAATATATACTGGTACATTTTTGTACTTTCCAATACCAAGATGGAGAGCAAGGGATCAGTATTCCTTTGTGAGTTTTTTTTTCTTTTTGTCAACAATTCACAATGTCCATGTTACTTAGAGTCTTAAGAACTTATCACTTAGCATCGATCAATAGAATTCATAGTGCTTTTTCTTTAGAGTTGTGTCTTCGTTTTATGCTGAAGCTGATTTTTTCATTAACAAGTATATACTTTTATTTTTTCCTATTTATAAAGTATTGCCCTGTCTATAAAAAATTAGGAAGATACAGGGTATTTTAAAAAAGCAAACCACCCACAACCTCTACATTTCCTTTTTTTTTTGTACGTGTTCTGTATGAAATATATGTAATTTCCCCCTTACATTGCTGAGGTACCCAATGCCATATTTTCAGTGTAGCTGAGAACTCTGTTCATAATGGGTCTTTGTAATTTTGCTTTACGGACGTCATCTTGAGGAATGCTCAGCGTAACCAGGACTGCAAAATTAACAAGCCCTCCTCTGCAGTGGAGGGAGAAGGAATACAAAGCTCTCACTCGCAGAGGGAGAACTGCAGAAAAGTACTGTGCTGGTCCGCAGCACCTTCCGTATTCGGTCTGGTCCCCAAAAGAACTAGTGGCTTGAGGACAAGCCTGATGAAAGAAGCAGTTCCATAGTATTCTTCTAGAGTTAATCTTGAGTCCCACCTCTGGCCATAGCTAGGTTTGGATTTTCCTTTGTTTTGAAAGTTAAGTTCCTGTTTTTAAAACCATGACTGTTTTCTTATTGCATGTGTTTACTTTTAGGAATTTCATGTTTCTGAAGATTTTAATAAAATGAACTTTATCAAGACTTACCCAGGTAATTATGATACACACACATACTTACATATATATGTGTGTAGATAGACACACACAGAACTAGAACACTGCCTCTTATGATCAAAATTAGGTTTCACGTGAACTTTTTAGTGGTGTTTCCCCAATTATACAGGAGGCTATTAAGTCTTAGAGATATTTGCCATCCTTTCCTGCTTATCCCCGTTCAAAATTTTCTATACTGTTCCATTGGGTGCATGATCGGATTTAATTTACCCATTCTTCTATTTTGGAGCATGGGTAGTGCTTCCATTTTTCGCTAACACACACTGACGTGTATGACAGTGTATATATACATAGGTGAGCGTATGAAACATTCACACGCGCACACACACATACACAGGTATGTGTGCGTGTGTGTGTATGTGTGTGTGTGTCTTGACTATTATTCTGACTCTAATCCCCTAGCCCTGGGTTACTTCTGTTTAAGACAGATGCCTAAAAATGGAGTAGCTGGCTCAAACATTAACAAGTTTTTTAGTGCTCTAGATTTCTTTTATAAACTTCTTCCCAGCAATAGTGTGAATTTTTACAATCCCACGAGTAGCTGAAAGTATCTGCTCATCAAATCTGTACAACGTTGCTCTTACAAATGTTTTTTGCCAGTTTGATAGTCAAAAAGTTCTCAGTTTAAAAGTTACTTAAGCTTTATTTAGTGTTGATCATTTGTGATCTTTTATGAATGTCTGTTGATGATTTTGCCCATATACTCATAGAGTTGTAGTGTTTTCGAATTAATGTATGAGAAAGAGTCCCTCAATTCTTTTGAAGCAGCCTGTACAGCTGAGAGCAAGGTCAAACAGTTTCTCTGTCCAGCCTCTAACTTCATTCATCAGACTGGGCATTTATTAAACACCTGCTGCATGCCAGGTCCTATACTAGATGAAGTAGACTAGACAGGTTACTGCCCTAGTGTGGCTTGCAATCAACCTGGAAACGAAAGTATTTGACAGGTCACATGATAGAATGCCTTCCTTTTTCTCAGCTGTTATTTTGGAATACAGAACTCCACACTTTGTCTTTATAAATAACAAAAAGTTTCAGACAAACAGAAAATATTCCAGAATCAAAATGCTTGCACTATTTTTTAATTTCAGAAAATTGAACTTCTCCTGCTCACAATGTCAGTGTTTTCTAAAAGGTCAAAGTACTAAAGTGATAGACTATAAAAAAAACATTGTTCCTTTAAGAAAAGACTACCGCATTCCATATGGGACTGATAATTAATAGCAAAGGAAAAATGTTTGTTCTCTTGAGTACAGCCAAAAAAAAAAAAAAAAAAAGTCTGTTCTTTGATCTGTTGTTGGAATCCCTCTTGAGCATCAGTCTTCAGTGAGCTGTGCTTCCCATCGTCCACCCAAGTAGGGACACAGGGCAGCTGGGCCACGGAAAGAAAGCGTGTGGTGCTGAGCTGGGGCTGGGAAGGTCATCCGAAAGCTGGCTCACGGAACCCCGGGCGTTTCCGTGGTAGGGTAATTGAGACCGTGAGCCCCCAGGCCAGCCGGCTCGAGAAGGCGCGCGCCTCCGTTGGGATTCGGAAGGTCACGTTTCTTCGTGAAGGGCGCAGACTTCCCTTTGTGTTCCCGCAGCTCATCAGAACCGAGTGTCTGCGATTATCTTCAGCGTGGCTGCCGAGTGGGTGATCAGCACCGGCCACGACAAGTGCGTCAGCTGGATGTGCACCCGCAGCGGGAACATGCTCGGGAGGCACTTCTTCACTTCCTGGGCTTCGTGTTTACAGTATCCTTCAGCGGGCCGGCCCTTCCCCTGCCTGGCGCCTCCTTGTCGCGGCCGTTCCTTTCGAATCTGATCGTGAATTGGCGGTTGAGATCCAGAGATTGAGCGATTCCTGCGTACTTCACATAAAATCCAAGAAGTTCTGTGTCCGCGTTTCTTTGGTGTAGAGTTGGTTGGTTTACTAAAAATCATTATCAGATGAATTGCCGTTCTCTGCCGGGAAGTACTGTCTGTTTTTAATACAAAACCTTGGAAACCTAAACCTCCTTAACCCCCCTCACCCCCTCATTCCTTTGCATTTCAAGGTGAGAATAAAGACCTTTTTGTTGAATAAAGAAAAACAAAAAGGGGGTCGATCTTTTATTCGATCATTTGCAGACCCTGAAAGAATATAATAAGGATTTGTGACCCTGGAGTTCATAAATGGACTTAAAGGAGTTTTATAGTTGCTCGGCGTGTATGTGGAGGGGGTTCATAATCCATTTAATATTCTCAGAGATGCCTTAGGGTCCTCAGAACGCTAACAAATTGCTGCTTTCACAGTTTTCTACTACTGTCTGGAACTTGTTTCCTGTAGAATTTGCCCTTAAAGGCGACCCGTGGCAGCGGTGTATCTCAGGGACGGTGCGCTCAAGGCTGTCAACAGGCAAATACCCCCAGAGTAGTTCCTTTTCCAGAGTTGGATGTCTGGCGCGGTAAATCCCTTTTTTCCACGGAAAGCCTTTATGAAAAATGTTTGCTACAAATGAATGCACAGCATGAGGTCTTTAAAATAAGCATTCAAAGCAGTACCATACATTTGAGATTCAGATAAGGGAAAAATACTTTGATTCGTCCTGTGCTAAGGAAGTGTTTCTGTCATGGGTAGGCTTCTCATATGGATCGAGAGAAAATGGTGCAGAAGCACAAAGGCACAGCCCAGGCTGTGGTGTTCTTCTTGACCTGTGTTTTGGCACTGAAGCAATGGGCAGCCTGATGTGTTTTAAACGGCTGCTCGGCCACCAGTTTCTATGGCCATTAAGTGACCGAGAAAGTAGTGAGTTGCTGTCAATGGTTCGTGTATTTTTAAAATTTAAATTTACTGCTGTTCAAATAACTGCATTTTGGATGATTAAAACCCTCCACGGCAACTTCAAATGAGTCATCCTCTGCACCTCAAGCTGTCTCATCCAGGCCAAAAGAAAGATGGGTTCGCGTCTGTATTTGCTACCAGTTTTGCATTATTTCCAGAGATATTTCATAAATAGCCATTTTGTTCCAGTTCTTTCTTGCTGTTTTCATTATTGAGTGTTTTCCTTTTTGTACTTAATTACAGTTTGATTATGACTACTGGTTTTCATGTCTGTCTTCTCTGTCAGCTCTTACCTTTTTTTTTTCAATACCCTAGAGTATTGGCTGGAATAGTAACAGGTACTCAGTGAATTCTTGTCAAATGAATGAGTATTAATTTTCCCAAGAATTCCGCCTTGAAAAGCCTTTTTTTTTTTTTTTTTTTTAAATATGTGTTGCCCGAATTTCAGTTGGGTATTTCTTTGTCTCCTAGTTTTAGGCTTGTGCTTACTTCCTTAAAGGGCACATTTTTCAATTTTACAACTTTCGGATGGATTGTGTTATATATCCTTGACTGCTTCTCCACAGATATGATTACGATACTCAGTATGCTTTTGTTGGCGATTACTCTGGGCAGATCACCCTGCTGAAGCTTGAACAGAACTCCTGTTCAGTTATTACAACCCTCAAAGGACATGAAGGTAGGCTGTGTGATCACTCACGGGTTCTTCACCTAATCTGGGCATCCGGATTTAGTTCTCGGCCCTGGGGCTTCATGAATGATCAGCTCCTATGACCTGTCGGTTCCAGTTTGATTAGCCAGATGGGGGATATAGATCTAAAAGAGTGAAGGCTAACTGTAAGTAGGCTCTTGGGCTGGGTTCCGTGTCGTCAAAACCCTGTCCAGATGGTTCATGTGGATAATACTGTCTATTTTGTCTTTTTAAATTAAATTATTTTCAGAAGATCTTTTAAAATTCTTATAAATGGTAAGACCTTTGGAAGAATGTTGTATTTTTTTTTTTTTTTAATTTGTCAGTTTCTAGGACACTGAACAAGAGCTGGTAGACAATACAATTAGGAGAGATGTCTGGGCTGTTCTGCTTCTGCTTGGTTAGCGACGGAGGGGAAAGAATGGGTGGGATTTTATCATTTCTCCAGTGCGGTGAGTTGGTCAGGCTCTAGGAAGAGTTCTAAAACTCACTTGGCCATTTTGGGTAACAAATTAGACACTTGAGCACCGTCTGGTTTCGATGGAAGAATGGGGGATTTGTTGAAAGAACTAATGATGAACTTACTTATGAAAATAGTGTTTTAGGTATCCTACGTTCAATACACTCTATACTCTGTGCTTTCTAGCGAATCTATTTGAGTGAAAACGAGTCTGTCAGATCGGGGATCTTGTAGAGCAAAGGGGGGTAAGTAAGTTAGAACGTATTCGGGCAGGAAGGCACAGCCCCTAAGGAAACCACTTGTGTTTATGACTAATGGTCTCATGGTCCCAGGCTCCTGAGTGTTCTCTGGGTTGCTAAGGACAGACGGGGTTCTGGGGACTGCTTAGTAGTGTTTATAGCGAAGGACCATGTTTATCTGCTGTCAGGCCTCCAGTGAAGTGTACAGGGCACAGCATTAAATAGGGTCAGGAGTTATGCACAGTTGTTCCCTGAAGCCAGTTTTGCAGAACGCTTCTTTTTTTCCTTTATGCTAAGTCTCTGTGAGAAACTAGCTTCCGTTGTTTGCTTTTGAATGTGACTTCATCGGTTTTCTCTACACCTGCCAGAAGTGTTAACTTGGGTGACTGGCTCGGTTTTATTGACAACTTTTTCTAGGCAAGCAGTGATCAATAGAACCACCGAGAGAGAAATCTGTTGAAAGAGAAAACTGTAGAAAGATTTCTCAAGGGTATCAAATTTGTCAAGTTTAGCCAAGATAGAAGGCATAATTGTGTGCAGACCATTTTGTTTTCTGAGACCCTTAACTTAATTTCCTTACACATATGCATCTTGAGGTAAGACACCTGCAAGGCCCCGGCAACCTGGAATAATCTAGATATTTATCTTCCCTAAGTTGACCACAGTAATCCTCACTGTCTCTTCTCATTGAATATTGTCCGCTTTTATTTTTTCCCCTCAAAAGCTTTTTCTGAACTAACCCTTCATAAATATGTATCATTTTTTTTTTTTTGGTACAGAACGAAGAAAAATTCCTTAAACATCTTTGTGTTCAAAGTAGTTTGATGTCCACCTGCAGATCACTGTCTTATAACTCTGGGTGATAGGTGTGCCGCGTCTTCTCCGTGACTCGTGATAAAGTGTTGAAGGCCCTTTCGCACAACAAAGATACAGTTTTACTCAGGGGCTCAGCCGGGCCTAGTTCGGTCTGGCTGTTGAGTGTGTATGCGCAGGTGCAGGGCTGTATTTAACCTCTCCTCTTTCTCACCGTAGGTAGCATCGCCTGCCTCTGGTGGGACCCTATTCAGCGGTTACTCTTCTCGGGAGCCTCTGACAACAGCATCATCATGTGGGACATCGGAGGAAGGAAAGGCCGCACACTGCTGCTGCAGGGCCACCAGTGCGTGACTGTTGGTGGGGGTGGGGAAAGAATCTGAGTGTGGGGGAGGCGGGGCAGTATTAGTATTCTGATACTCTGTTTTCCAAACTCCCATCTGTGAAGGCAGCCGTATGCTGGGGCTCACTCTGTCCACTTTTAACTTGGACTGCTTTTCTGTTAGCCCTGCGTGTCTGGTATTATAGACGCCCCCCCCCCAAAAAAAAAAGAGCCCAGAGTCTTCTTCCTTCTTTGTCCAAAGAGCACTTGCCACCTGTCTGTCCCAAGGAGTCATCCTCTTGAAATATCTGCTTAGGGCACAGGTGGGTTAAGGACTGCGGGTGAGAACTTTGGCCGGGGAAGCTTGCACGGAATGCCATGCTAAGCCAGTCTGGAACTGGATGCCTAACCGGTTTGGTTATTCTGAAAAGTAATGTGCGGGTGTGGTTTGACACAGGCCCTGTCACCTGAGCCATGATGTCGCATTACTCAGGTTCTTGCCTTCTAGTGTTCAGAGGAAGAGGACATTGGCCTTTCCTTTCCTCGCTCTTGGGTAGGCTGTTGCTGTCCACTGTAAAGAGTCAGGTTGCAAAGTAGCCGAGGAACGATCCTTCACACAAGTCTGTAGATCAAGAGATTGTTTCCGGGTTGCGTTCCAGTAAGGGCGTCACCCCTCCTTGCTCTTCTTTATGAACAAGTAGGTGAATCTTGCGTACCCGAAAAGGAATGGACCACAGGGATTGGCCCAGAGGGCTGTAGCCATCGTCTTCTCTGTGGCCTGCGATGCTGAATGACTGATTTGAAAGTAGTGTTTCTTTCGTAGAAACTCTGATGCCGTATAGTAAGTTACAGAGTCATTACACATCATCTGACTAAAGTGTATGCCAGAGGCCACATTACCGCACCTGAAAGTGGCAGAATGCCGGTTGCTGGTTCCAACAAGGGGCGAGATTTGAGCCTGTGTTTTTCCACGTCGAGACAAGTGACCGATGTGTGTTGTTTGCAGTGACAGGGTGCAGTCCCTGTGTTACCTTCAGCTCACAAGGCAGCTCGTCTCCTGTTCGTCGGATGGCGGAATCGCAGTGTGGAACATGGACGTTAGCAGAGAGGAGGTAAGGGAACGAGCAAGACGAGGCTGGTGTGGAGGGGCCCCCCCACAACCTGGCTTCTTGGGTTCCCACCCTGCCGGCTGTCAGTGCCGACTAGCACAGCCCCGCTCTGCGCCCTCGTGCTCGTTGGTTGTCGCCTGACGGGCTCCAGCGTGTCACTTGGCACTGCACCCCTGCCCGTTAGAGGGTTTCCACGGCGACCGGCACTGCCCGCAGACTGCACGAAGGCTGTTTTCAGCCTGGAGACGGTCCCCGGTGCCGCTGGGCGCGAAGTGGGCCCCACAGCGTCCCTGTCAGCGGATGCTGGGAGAGGGATGCAGCAAGGTGCTTTTCGTCTCCCTGGGAAGTATGTCACTGTTCTCTGCTTTTATTTTCTACCGGGTGGTGTCCACGTAGTGTTCTTTTCAGCAGACCTGAGTTCTGATTGGTTTGCGCGGCTAACGAGTTGTGGGGCCTCGTTTACAGGAGTGTCGTCGTTTCTCTGTTCACTCTTCGGTGAAGTAGAGTCATCCGGTGACACCTTCTAAAGCCGCTTCTGGTTCTTTAGACAGATACTCTGATTGTCTAAACAAACTCGCTGTCTTTTTCTTTCTTTTTTTTTTTTTTTTTAACTGAGAAATAGTCAATGTATATCACTGTATTAGCTTCAGGGGTACAGTGTAGTGATTGGGCATTCGCACATACCGGGAACGATCACCGCAGTGAGTCCGGTTAGCATCCGCCACCGCAGTTGCAAATCTTTGTTTCTTGTGATGAGAACTTTCGAGAGTCACCCTGTCAGTTGACTTCGAAGTACCCAGCGCGGTTTCAGCCTCCTGGCTGTACCTCACGCCCCCAGGACTTGCTTCTTTGACAACCTGGAAGTCGGTACCTTTTGACCCCCGTCACCCGTCGCACCCTCCCTCCACCACCTCCTCTGGCAACCGCCAGTCTGTCCTCTCACCTGTGGGCACCTCGGTCTTTTTTTTTTTCTATTTTAAACAATGCTGCAGTGAGCATTCATGACCTCGTCATTGTATGATTGTTCAGCTATTTCTTTCAGACAAATTTCTGAAAGTAGACCCTGCGGGACAGGAGATGTGTACGTTCTCAATGCTTTTTATGGATGTTGTCAGATGACTTCCAGGCAGGATTTCCATTCTCACGTCTGCCAGCATGGGTATTACCTGTCTTTTCCAACCTGGGATGTAAGTAGCAGAAGAGCTGACTTTTTGTTGACTCAAAAGAGAAGATTTTAGAGTTGAGGGACCGAGGACTCCGTTTCAACTTCAGAAACATTTACTGAGCCCCTCGAGGGTGGCTCCGATGCCTGGAAACAAGGGCTTGCCGCTCCTGCGTGGCACTGCCTACTGCGTGGTGTGAGGTCACGTGGTTTGCTCAGGGCGCTGTCCTGTATCCAGCGCGGAGGCCCGCGTGCTGGGCCCCGTTGGTTGGGATGCCACCGTCCCACCAGATTCTGCGCGTGACTTGTACCCCACGTGCCACAGAAGACGTAATCCGGGGGGTTCAGTTTATTAAAAAAACAGTCACGACGTGACTCATTTCCAGACTTCACGGCTGCCATGCTCTCGATGTCTTCTTGCCTGCAAGAAGCTTGGAATCTCCTGAAGGAAACAGACTACCCCTGTAAATAATAAAACGAAGTTCGTAACGGGAAGTAGTGATTGTCACCTTTTTTAGTAAACTTGTGAGACCAAACAGAAAATCTTAAGAGTCGGCAAAATATTTTGGTAAGGCTTAAGCTGACTTGTTATTAATTATCTATCACGTTGGCGTAATATTGCATACAGTTTTCCTTGCAAAGATTTAGTTTAACTGTGTTTTCCAGTAGGTGCTCTCGCAGGCATCAAGAGCAAACACCTAGAATACTGCTCAATTTCCTGGACTCTTGGCCCGTTGTATTTCAGTCTTATTCTGAGCACACAGACCGCTCGGAGGCCGTGTTCCCGGGGTCGCGTGGGAGAGCGACGCCTGGGGCCAGTGCTGCTGGAGCGTCTTCTAACAGCTCACCCACTTGGATTTCAGTCCACTATTCTCATCCTTGGCAAATTCTTTTAGAAAAAAGTAGTTAACAAAATAAAAGCAGGATTCCCCCCTTCAAGGGTACACGATTGTGGAGTTCATTTGTACGTCTAGGGAAAGAAAACACATCGCCCAGGATGCTTCCTTTGTAGGCGCGTCTCTTTTCAGTCATTTGTGGAAGATTCCCCCCGATCACATGCATGCTGGCGGGTTCCACGTCACGCTCTGCAAGCTTCTCTCTCTCAGTAGTTGACAGTGTTGGTGGGGAAGCAAATTGGGTCAATAAGATGCATTGTTTTTAGTAGTGTCTCTGTCTCTCTTTTTTTTTTTTTTTTTTAAACCAGCTGAGTATAGTGCAAAGGGAAACAGCCCACAGATACAGAAGGTTCTGGCCCAGGAGTTAGGGTTTGTACAATTTATAGGTCTTCCTTAGGCAAGGGCACACAGAATTAGTCCCAGATTCTCTAGCCCCACGCTGCTTGGAATTTCTCACTGAGTCACTGGGAAATACTGATTGGGGCAGGCTGAAAGCAGATTTGCCCCCTTGCTAGCTCATAATTAGCGGGGCTCCTTTTTGGAAGTTGACCTGCAATATAAATGAGTAAGTAATAATTAGAATGAACCCACTTCAAGAGAGAACCTTATTTTAAACTAGTAGATCGCGGGATGTTCAATATGGTGCACATTAGTACCATGCAGATTATTGCAACAGTTGGTAATAGCTGTGCGGGGGATTATTCTCGTTACGTCGCCCCTTTTGTGTGGCACAGGCAGATGGAACAGTATGTAAGGAAGAGCGAAACAGTGCTTGATTGGCGTTCTCTTCTGCTCTTCTCAGGAAAGAAAAAAAAAAAATTCCCTAAAGGGAATAAGCATAGAACAGGATGGTTCCTGATAGCTTGGAGCATCGCACTGTATCCTATTAAAAGAAAGAAAGTTGCGGGTGCTTCTTACAACAAAACGCTCCAGAAAGCCTGTTTACTTCTGATGTTGTCTTTTGTGTGTCATCTGAAGTTGCGGAAAGCGTACCTTTCTTCCCTGGAGCCCCTCTCCCTACCCCAGCTCAGTCAAGGAATGTTCTTTCCTAAGCCCCTAGACGGAATTGTATGTTCCTGAGGGTAAGGGCTCGGCTGGAGTGTGGCCACGCCCCAGAACCACGTGCGGAGAGCCTCACGTTCAAAGAGAGAAGACCCATTGGGGGATGCTGTGTCGAGTGCGGCGGGCGAGCTAGGGTCTCCTAGATGGCCGGCTACGCACTAGTCCCCTACGGCCGCTTTGCCGCCAGAGCCACGGTCTCTTTGCTCGCACCGTGGGGGTGTCGCTGCCGCGTGTCTCCTCGGGTTGTGTTGAAAATCAGGTGGCGTCAGGCACAAGAAATACTTGGTGCCCCGCCCGGACTCCTGCGGCACTTGGGACGCCAGGCCCCATGCGCACGCTTCCCACGCGTGGACTCGCCCCCCTCCCCACCTCACGAGGCGGGTGCCCCTGCTGGGATATTGGATATTGCTGCTGTCAAGACACCCTGAGCTTTCTTCCACGGGTGTGTGGTGCCGCGTGCGTCCCGGACCCGAGCCCAGGCAGCGGCACCTGCTTCCCCTCCCCGCGGACAGACATCGCCATGCCGTGGGTGGCATGACCCGCCGTGTCCTCCCTCAGGGGCCTTGTTCCCGAGCAGTCTTCCCCAGCCACCATACCCCCCCCCCCCACGTCTGTTGATCACAGAAGCGGAAGAGGTAATTCTGTAGCAAGGCCGTCCTCCTTCCCACGTGGGTGCACGTCTCTGTCACCCTTTTCTTCGCCTTCCCTTCTTTCCAGTATTTCTCCGGTTATCCAGAGAAACCTCTCTTCTGTCCGAGCCCACTTTGTGCTATTTGTGGTGCTCCCCATCCCCCAGAAAGTCCTTTGCAGAAGTTGTTTCTCGCGACGTATCTAAAGTAAGAAACAGGAAAGCCCAAAGTCCTGAAGCAATAGGAAGCAAAAGAAGGACGCAGAGGCACTTGTTCTTAGCCCCCCGAAGTCCCGGCTTCAATCTTGGAGGCTCTCCGTCTTACTGACGGTTTTAGAAGGGTCGGTGGGGCCGGTGCAATGCGGTGGCCACCGTTCTCCCGTCATGGTCTCCTCTCACCAGGTGTATTTTTCTGGAGTGTGCACTTTCAAGATCAAGAAAGAATCATTTCTTCGCAGTCTTTGGCCTGACAGAAATTCGTGTTCTCTCCTCTTTGTATCGCACATATGTAATGACAAGTGATTGAGGTTCATAAATGGCTTTTAACAGTTTCATCTTGTAATCGGGTGCAATCTAATGGTTTGTCTAGAGCAGTACTTTCTAAGTTCTGGTTAAAGTGACATCAAGACTGTTAATCGTCCCGTTTTAATAAAAATTCATTGGGGACCTGCTCTGGGACAGGCTGTCCATACATCAGGACGAGTAAGAGCAGTGAATGACAGGCTCGTGGGGAGAAACGAGACGTGCATATAGGATTACAGTCCAGAGAGCACGGTGCTGGGGCGGAGGTGTGCCGACGGTGCGTGTGCCCGCGGGAGGGTAGCCGCTCACGGGAGCCGGAGGGGCCGGCTGGCAAATCTGCCTGACAGGAGCTGCCCCCGGGAGATGTGACCCCACAAGACTTCCCAGGTGGTCATCCCCCAGATTCTGTAAGAAGTGGGTTTTCACTCAACCGGATTTCGATATTCAGCAACTCTGGCACAGAAATCTACGAAGACATCCCTTAGGAGTTCCCAGTGAAAACTGAATTACCCCTTCCTGTCTACAGATTAAAAACCGGACAGTCCTGTAAACATTGCCAAGATGATAAAGATTACTGAACACAGGTAGTATTGAATATGGCAACCGCTATGATATATTGAGGAATTTTTTTTAAATTCCTTGTTGGCCAGCACCAACAAGGTCTAGAACTGTTGTATCAGTAACCTGAGAAATCCTAGTCAACATGGAGATGCTCTAATGGTGGCTTTGACTTTCTCCTCCCCCAGGCTCCTCAGTGGTTAGAGAGCGATTCTTGTCAGAAATGCGAGCAGCCCTTTTTCTGGAACATAAAACAGATGTGGGACACAAAGACGCTGGGGTTGAGACAGGTGAGTAGCCAACGTTGAGATGTTGCTAGGTTAATCGTGCATCTTGTTATTTGTGGTATTAGTCAGTCATTTTGTTTGGAATCCTGCTTCTTCCTGTAAACGCTGCGAACCCCTGTGTTTTTGATATCACGGTCTCTGTGTAACTCACAGCGAGTGGGACCTTTCCTGGGGCCAGCTGTGCTGTCGCTTTATCCTGCGTTGGAAAATCAGGAATGCCCAAGAAAACACTGAGTGCCTACTTGTAGCTACACGAGAGATCCTTCAGTCTAGGAGAATTCCTTGTTACGTCAGCATCCCATGCGAGCCACGCACAGAATTAGAATGAAGCAGGTCATATGACTGGAAGCCTTATGCTTCTGCGGTTTGTTAAAGACATGTGACAGTCTGGCCCTCATTGGAATACTCTGACACTAGGAATTTAAATTAGTCATAAATTGTCCCATATAAGTGTACCCGGAACATTTTTACTAAACATGTTTCTGGTACTTTCTTTTTTTTGTTCTAATTAAAGAAACATGTCCTGAATAGCCTATAGCTTTCAAAGATGCTCTTATCACTGAGTATTCATGTAATTCTAAAGTTCTACCAAAAAAACCCATATTTCTACAGCAACCTCGAAGGTAGTGCACTAAGATTGAATATGAATTTGTGCAGGTAAGTAAAAAAGAATGCCGATTTTATTTCTTTGCACCTCTGTGAGGGATTGGCCTGAAGTTTGTGTGTATTAATGAACTTTCTTTAATTTTACTTAGAAAACTACGCTGCCGCAAGGTCTGTTATGAGACTGGCAGGTAACACAGGGGTGATCTTAGCACTTGGATAACGTTCTGATGCTTTGAAATGGAATCTGAATTCCATCCCTGGCCTGTTTCCTACAACATGTGTCTGGTGGTAACTAGTGTGTTGTAACTGATGGGGGAGATAGATAACCCCTCCTTCTGCAGGAAACGTGAAGACATTAATTTCCATCTTATGAATGGAGAGAGGAAAGGTACAGGTCACTAAGCTTTTAGTAGGAAGAGAGTATGTCGAAGTTAATAATAACTGGTCTGTTTTGAATGTTCTCGAGCCTTATTTCCAGAATCACAGTTTGGAAGATTAAAAGAAGTAGTAAAACATATGATTATGGATATTTATTTCTTAATGAGGGCACGTTACCTTATTTGAAAGCTTTTCTCTGACTGACGTAGGAGTAGATTTTGTTTTTCCTCTGAAACCTCCAGTCGTTTAAGCTCCTAAACGAACTCGAAGTTGGTTTTAGTGAGGTCGTTTGTTGACATCCAGACAGATGATATGACTGAGGCGAAAGCTGTATTTGACCAGTAAAGCAAGGAGGTTTGGAATTCCTTGACAAGTGTTGAGATTGGCCCGTCTACCCCGCTCCCATCCCCCTCCCCCGCAGGGAAGCCGGGAGCCCCGAAGCGGAAGCAAACGTTAACCTCCTCCTTTTCCTCCTCCCGGTCCCCCCCGCCCCAAGCATCACTGCAGGAAGTGCGGGCAGGCTGTCTGCGCCAAGTGCAGCAGCAAGCGCTCCAGCTACCCCGTCATGGGCTTCGAGTTCCAAGTCCGCGTGTGCGATTCCTGCTACGACTCCATCAAAGACGAGGAGTGAGTGTTCGCATGTCTCTGTCTTACTGTGCACCTGCAGGGGGAAGCAGCCTGAGAGATGTTCGCCCCTTCCCAGCTCCGTGAAGAGTTTCTGAGGAAGCCCGTCGGCCCTCGCCCTACGACCCTAGGCAGATTTCTCCCAAACACCGTGGGAGTTGAGCAGTTGAGCAGAGGGACGTTCTCGAGCCCCCGCACCACGCAGGGCGGTGCGCAGGGTCAAGGCCACGCACGCACTGATGCGGTGGCTGAGCCGGTCCGTCCCGTGCTGCAAGCTTTGCTCTCCTGTGCTTGGAAATTTAATTTTCTTTCCCTTACCTTTGAATCGTCTTAGAAAGTTCTAGACTGGCAAACCGTGGCAGAGCCCCAAGTTGAAAGGCGAGTGCAGCATTGCTGGGGTCAGTTCGTTCCCGAGGAGACTGAGGCTGCGGGCTCAGGGGCAGAGTGAGAGCCAGCGCCCGAGGGCTGCTCCCAGTTGCAGAGAAGCTTCGACCCCTGCAGCCTCCCTGCCACAGGACAGGATCTCATGCAGTGTAGTCCCTCTGCGTTATTTAAAAAATAACAACAAATTTTAACGTATATTCATTTTTGAGAGATGACGACAGAGCGTGAGTGGGGGAGGGGCAAAGAGGGAGGGAGACACAGAGTCCAAAGCAGGCTCCAGGCTCCGAGCGGTCGGCACAGAGCCCCACGCGGGGCTTGAACCCACGCACCGTGAGATCCTGACCTGAGCTGAAGTCAGACGCCCAACCGAGGTGCCCCTAGTTCCTCTGCCGTTATTAAAAGTGCTTTTTTAGTGCCTAGGAATATATAAGCCTTCCCACTAAAACAATACATATCCATTATCTGGGGAGTTCTGCCAAACCTTCTATAGAACAGTCTCGCAGCTGATCGTGCCTTCTGTCATCCTTTAATTATAAACTTCACTGTAGGCACATTTTGAGGAGCAAATGTGGACACTCTCATTGTGTTTCCTTTATGTTGCTAAGAAGACTCTTTCCTTAGCTCTAGAAACAGCTGAGCTTTCAGTGGTCTCTTTTCTCTTGGTCAGTCGGACTTCTCTAGCAACCTTCCATGAAGGAAAGCATAACATTACCCACATGTCCATGGACGTTGCCAGGGGACTGATGGTGACCTGTGGGACCGACCGCATCGTAAAGGTAACCTGCCTGGTTGTCCCGACGAGCGTGTGCGTGCACATGGCTCCGTGGTCGTGCCGTGGACGGAAGACTTCTAGTCCGTCCCATTTCTGGTCGGCCGGCTCGCCTTCCCTTTTTACAAGCAGCCATGCTACCTGCAGCCGGTTGAAAACCCTGAATAACAAGTCGCGTGTTTGTGAGTCCCCAGGCCCTTGGTGGTGGCTCCTTCCGGTGGTGTTTCCCTGTACCGCATCCGTCCTCGGGGTAGCTGGTGGGGCCTGGCACCCAGTGTGGCCATCTGCCCAGGGTTCCTGCCTCGCAGCTCGTCTGCGCCTTAGCCGACCCCTGCCGCCGGTCGTCCTTCCCTTGCTGGTGGTCCTGGGATCCTGGACAGAAGGTTTCCTACTTGTAAGAAATAACCACACGTTGTTTCTTACGATCCCTCGGTCGCTAACACAGATACTAAAAGCTAGCGTTTTAGACTCAGTGCCGCTCTGGAGTTGTGAAATCATGACACGCTTTATCTCTTAATTCTTCAAAATAGGGGCTTTCCCCAGTCGGCTTTTTATTAAAAATGAAAATAAATGTCTAGCAAACATTGTGATGGAATCTTCAGGTGACAGGAGAACGCTTACAAGCTTTTTTCACATCTTAGTGAACGGTTTGTGTGCTTTTGTCACTGTAGATCTTGAGAAGGTTTCATAGCAGAAGAACGAGAGAGTGAGTTCCTTTGACCCCTTTTCCAGTTTAACAGCCGTTTGCAGTGTGAGCTCTGCTTTCGGAGCCCGTGACGAGCGCTGCCTCGCTGGCGTCTTCTCTCTCTTGCAGATTTGGGACATGACGCCTGTGGTGGGCTGCAGTCTGGCAACTGGGTTTTCTCCGTGTTGATCCGGGAGCCGGGCGAGGCCTGCACCTTCCCAGAGGCGCCCTTCACCAAATGCAGCCGTTCCCCATGGCGCCACCGTCCCCGTCACGGGAATGGCCAGTAGCCGCCAAAACGACAAAGCAACATTTTTTTAAAAAAGAAAAACATGTCACCTGTGTTTGGGGGCACTTGTGGCACAACCTGTGGGGACGAAGTGACCTCGGTAAGGCTCCCTCGTGAACAGGGAGCTCGTGTGTGCTGAAGGAGCGACCGGGCAAATGCGAGTTTCAGAGGAAAAACTATTGAACAAAAGAGCGCCAATGCTTACAACTTTGTTAAAGCAGTTCCGGGTGCAAGCCCCCTTCCGTCAGGCTCGCGGGCCCTCCGCGGGCTTCGGTGGCTCTGTCGTCAGAGCAGGGAGCAGGGGGAGGAGAACACGCTCTCTCCGTCTTGAGGGGCGCAGCAGGAACTCAAGAGCCCAGAGGGCCCCTCCTTCCTTACTGTCCGCGTGGGAGGATCCTGTGCACTTAGTTATGGACAGACTTCTGAAGGATCCCTGTTCTGGGCAGGTAGGGCCGTTATCTGCCCTCGGTGTTTGGCACATTCGTTGCTTCCTCTTCCCAGACCGTATGCCGCGGCCAACCTTCACGGTTGTTACTAAGCGAGCTGTAAAATTTCTAGATTAACCCGGGCAGCCCACCTTCTTCCCTTTCCCCCAGACGTGCTCTGAGGACAAAACGTATTTATGGTGCTGTTAACGTGGGAGTCACACGAGCCGAGCCGCCTGACTCCCTGACTACAGTCAGAAACGACCAATGGAAAATGGAAAACCCACCCAGCTACCAGCATGACTGCGAAGGGAAGCGATCGTTCTGTTCCACGGAACGGCGCAGTCCTCCGAAAAGACACATGCGTTCGGTTTGTAGTTCCAAGATGAGCCCCTGTGATATTGTGGCGATTTGATATACACCGCAGAAAAGAACTCCAGAGCTTTTTAAACTGTGTTGACACTTTGCTGTGAGGAATATTGTTAATATTTCATAGAAGGGAATGGGCAACCCAGAGCAGCAATTGTTCACCAGGTCCTGCACAGTCATTCCTACCTTGTAAATCACGTTCATAACAACCAGCGAATTCTCTCGTGTCAAATGGCATTTTAAAAGTTTGTGGCCACTTAGTACCAGGATGGGGAAGAGGTGGGGAAGGGGGAGCCTGTCTTTTAATATTCCAGTATTTATTTCTTGGACTGTTTGTTTTTACAGTAGTACACGTACCTGTTCAGGTCTGTGCAAGTGAGTGGAGAGAGGCCTACTTTTCTGAAAGACAGATTTTAAAGTAGAGAGCAACAGTGTTTTTGTTAGTCTTACTGGTGGATACTGATAGAAACTACTGCGTCACTGTGTTGGGATCATATCAAGACAGCGTGGTTGCTCTGAGCGATACCATGAAGGGACTAAATCTGTTTTTTCACAACGGCTGAGAGGGACTATCATGTTTAAGGCAGGCAGTTAAACTAAGATATCTTAATGGCCAAGTGACGCAAATAATAAGGAAAGGATTCTAGAATGATCTAGAATGATCTGCATTAAAAATTGACTTGCCTTCAGAAATATGACTGAAGGATTTTGTTGCTCCTTATAATTTTTGTGTTATATCACCTTTAATAACATTTCTTAAGCTCTTTACAAAATATATGATACACAGCCTGGAAGAAAGCTTGAGGGGTGGGATCTTAAAGGGCAGCATTGAATGTTAGATTTCGCTCAGTTAATGGTCCAGCTCGTACAAAGGTGCTATCCTGGGGATTTCATGAAGTCCTGAAAGGAAAATAGTATATGATCTGTTTCTGGCCGTGTTAAAGAGTACTGAACTGTGGTTCTGTTTGCCTTTAACTTCTGTCCAATGTGGTTTTATCGTGTCCATGGTAGACAGCACAATATCACGCCATAGCTTTCAGCCTTTTTTTTTTTAACTGTAAAAAATTCTTAATGGAAAACCCAGTGTTCTATAGAGAATATAAGGTTGTGAGAGCACCTGCTAAGGGGTTAAGCTAATATACGCCAAGGAGGAAAGGCATATATAACAAAGAACTAGAGAGGGGTATCCAGAAAAGGAAGGAATGTTTCGATTGACTTCTGTCTCCATCAGAGTCTGTTAATCACTTTCCTTTTTAAAAACACACATGGCAGGCTTGTCTCGTCTCTACTACTTACTAGGGAGCAAATGGGGTAATATTTTTATAGAGGTGGGCAAAAATTATTTTCTCAATTCTGCTGACTGGGCACATAAGGAAAATACCGCTAGACTTCTAGTTATTGCCTTATTTTGACTGCGTTGCTCTTAAACAGGTCATTTAAAATAGTTCTTCAAGTAACAGTTTATGGTTTTTCCATTCCTGAATACTCACGCTAATTTCTACAAATGGGATTAAAAAGTACAGAATGTTAGAGAAAATCCTCACGTTTAGATCTAGTTATGTAAGTGATAAGGAAATGTCAATTCTTCATTCTAGATGTGTTCTAAAATTGCCCTGTTTAACGCAAATGATAGAAACACCGGCGTAGCATTAGCCGGAAACGTTATTCAGTACGCTGTAAATCTCTGTTTACTATGTCCTGCTTCTGTCCTGCTGCCTGGAGGACGTAAACAAAAAATAGTGCTCTCGAATGCGTCACTTGGTTCTGTCCCTAAAGAATTCAGTTTGCCTAGTACCTACATTTTTAAACTGTTGAAACTGGCCTGAATATGTAATAAATACCATAGTGACTCAGACCCAAGGAAATATTTTCTAAAATGAGTTTTCATTAAATTACTTTCTATTTCCGTTACTGGATCTGGTGTCTCCTAAAATGTAAGGAACCAGTTACTATTAATGATAAAGCATCTGCTCATTATCAGTGTGAGGTTTAACAAATAAGTAATACATGCTGTATTTATTCGAGTGTCTATTGCTTAATTGTTAATTGTGAGCAGATTATTTGAATGCCTACTCTATTTTCTGTAGTTTACTATACAGTAACTCTTTGAGTAAATTGAGGTTTAATTGTGCAACAAATTTATATTAGAATACAATTTAAAGTGTTTTACTCTATAGCCTTTTTGACTGGGGAAGCAAAGGGCAATGTTGATTAGTACATTTTGTCTTGTACTAGCTACGTTTCTATAAGACATGGTGCCCTGTGTGTCCCAGAGAGTTAGAAAACTTTGTCCTTTGCTCCTGTTTGTGGGTTCTGTTTTTTTGTGTTATTTTTGAGAATATGCATACACAATAAAATGTTCCTTGCTTGTTAGCCTGTTGCTTAATTCAGCTTTTGTTATAGTTGATCTGGATATAGGGCAATAATGCTACTTACTAGCACACTGCGAGTGCATGCGGGGAGCTCTGCCTACGTTATGCTCTTTGATCTGCCAACATTCCTACAGGGCGTTACTGTCCCTGCTTTACAGATGAGGAAACCGAGAAGATCCTGTCTGTCTGTGTGACTTGAAAGCACTTGCCTTCTCCATACCACGTGCTCTGATGTGCTAGCGTGTAATGAGTGTGTCAGGTAAGCGTTAGGGGTTAGGTATCATCATCTCTTTTGAAGTTTGTGCGGCCTTGAAGTCAGATCGCTCAGCATATCTAGACTCCCTGGAGACACCGGCCTCCGTGCCCTAGTTCTCCACGTCAACAGCTCAGTTTTGCGAAGAAACAGCGTGGTTCAGACCCAAGAGAACTGATGAGTTGATTGAGAAACCAGCAAGGCATTCATTTACTGTGCTTTTTTCAAAGCAGTATATACCTTTATTGAATAAATAATATGTAATAAAATAATATATAATAGAAAGGAATAAACAGAAAAGGAAAATAAAAAGATAACACCAAAAAGTCTCACAAAGATTTTTTTTAAAAGCCTCTGTCCTACCACCGCCCAAAGAAAATACTGTCAACCTTATGCTGCACGTCTTTCCAGTGTTGTTGTTGTTGTTTTAAGTTTATTTATCTTGAGAGCGAGAGTGCGTGCATGCGAGCAGGTGGGGGAGGGGCAGAGAGAGAGAGGGAGACAGAATCCCAGGCAGGCTCTAGGCCATCAGCACAGAGTCCAACGCGGGGCTCGAACTCAACAAACGCAAGATCGTGATCTGAGCCCAAGTCAAGAGTCCCGACCCTTCACTGACCGGGCCACCCATTTTTAAGGGGCCATGCCATTTTCCCACCTGCTGTACTGTATTACGGACAGCTTATTGTATCAAAAGCGGAGTCCCACGTTAGCCTTTTTACTCGCTGCACAGTTGGGGTGGACAGGCGCTCTGGGCCGTGGGACGCGTGGGACACGCCCCGCGACTGCGGCCTAGGTGAGGCCCCGTGACCTGCCTCAGCTGGCAAAGTGCTTGCAGAAGCAGGGAACTGCAGGTAAGCGGCTCAGCCCCCGTGGGTGGCCCACGGCGGTCTCAGAAGTACGTGTTGACGGAGAACGTCCCGTGGAGCCATTTTATGAGGGAAGAATAAATCCTTGTTCTAGTCCACTGAGGTGGGGGGCGGGGAGCGCGTGTGTGCAGTGGAACATCGTCCAGCCTGGGCTGCAGTATCCCCTTGTTCCATCATGCGGCTACTTTACCAACGTTTACCATGCTGAAGTTAGGTTATGGATGTTTAGAATATAATTTTCATGAATACGCTATTTAAAAACTTTCAGGCACCTGGGTGGCTCTGTCAGTTGAGCATCTGACTTCAGCTCAGGTCATGATCTCGTGGTTCCTGAAGGTGAGCCCTGCCTGGATTCTGTGCTGACAGCTTGGAGCCTGCTTCCTACATCCTACCCTCCCCCCCACCCCCACTGGCTCACTCTCAAAAAATAAAACATTAAAAAAAAAAATACTAAACTCAGCACGCTTGTATGCTCGTTTTTGCCCACTTCTGCAAGTATTTTCTCAGGATAAATGCTTAAAGGTAGGAATTACTAGGTCAAAGAAGATGCATATATATTCTTTTAAGTTCACCTATTTTGAGAGAGAGAGAGACAGCATGGGGGAGAGAGGCAGAAAGAGAGAGGGAAAGAGAGGGAATCCCGAGCAGGCTCCACGCTGTCAGCACAGAGCCTGACGTGGGGCTCAAACCCGCGAGACAGAAATCATGACCTGAGTGGAAACCGAGAGTTGGACACTTAACCTTGACTGAGGCACCCATGTGCCCCGAAAGAAGATGTAGATTTTAAGCTTTTTATGCTTCTTTTTTTTAAGTTTGTTTATTTTGAGAGAGAGAGAGAGAGAGGAGGAGGGGCAGAGAGAGAATCCCAAGCAGGCTCTGAGCTGTCAGCGTGGAGCCCAACTTGGGGCTCGATCCCATGAACCGTGAGCCCATGACCTGAGCAGAGATCAAGAGTCGGACACGACTGAGCCATCCAGGCGCCCCGTTATTTTATTCCTATTGCTAATCTCCTCACACCATTGCCAACATTTGGTTTTTTCTCCCCCTTTGAATAGGGAATAAAAACGTGTATCTTAGTGGCTTAATTAATATGTGGAATTTCAGTTTGTTTACAATGAGAATTCTGTCTGCCAAGCAGACCAAGTTTCTTTAGGACTTCTTTCTAGTTAGAACCCACATCACCACTGAAGGCTGCTTAGCAGCCAAGGACACAGAGGAAGAGAGGTCGGCTGGGATGACTGTAATGCCATCACGACAAGCTGATGTCACGGCTGCTGGGGAGTCGACTGATCTCTTCGCGCTGGGAAAGTAGAGACACCAGCCCGTTTTCCTTTCTGGCCTCTTTAGACTTCACCTAGCTTACCGTTATGTCAAAAGCATTCTCGGGCGGGTAGTTCAAGTACTTGATTTCCGACCTTCCTCTCCTTCACTCTTGAGGCCCTGAGTCTCCTTGGCCATACCTGAGATCTCTCTCTAAATCTTTGCACTGGGCATACAAACCATCCCTTAGGAGGCTCATTACATACTGGCCCATACGGTTTCTCATGAAAGCCGAAAAGCACATTCTGGGACCACCTTCAGGGTCATCATCTGTGGTATAAAGTGGGGCCTGGGACGATGCCCCAAGGCAAACCCGGGTGCAAAACTGAAGGTTGCAGCCCAGTGTGTCTGACCTCAAAGCCCAGGCTCCTTTTGTCTTACCCCATCTGGCTCTTTCAGATTGGAAGACATTTTAGATCCTGAATTTGACATTCTGGAGAAGGAGTAATGGAAATTTCTTTACAGCATCAGCAGGGCAATGTGGCATATCTTCCCACAGCCTAGAGTTCAAGTGGAAGTCTGTAACAGATAACGACATCTAATATCTTGCTTCTGGAGTTCTATCAGCTATTAATCTATCAGATGGATCCCAAGTTGCACACGTGTGCTGGAAACATGGGCAAGTTTGCAAACGCAAACCTCGGTACAAGCTTATGGGCTGTACCTTCAGAATGTATCCCAATATGGTCCCTTTGCATCACTGAGCTGCTATTGCCATGGTTCAGTCCAGGGTAATCTGGATGATTCCAGGAGCCTCCTAACCAGTCTCCCTGCTCCTGCCCCGGCCCCTGTCGGCCTGTTCCCAACACACTCGTTAAAACGTGACAAGCTTTATCATGCCATTCCTGTGCACAAAACCCTCACAGCTCTTCACTCAGTAGAAGCCCAGGTTCTAAGTCCAGGTCCCGTCATTCCTCCCCCGATGTCTGTGTTCTTGCTTACTCCTATCCGCCCCCACAGTTCTTGCTTTCCTCCTCGTTTCTGTTGGGACGAGGAAGTTGCTCTTACAGTAGTCTTGAGCTCAGTGTCAGGCGCATAGTAGGCACTTAGCAAAGGAATGCCCGTATGTGTACAATTGGGGAATTACGTGCAAAAATGAAAAGGAACGTGTGTGAATCATCCTCGTGAGTTTGTGGTGGGGGATGGCTGTTCCCTCCACCACCCTCACCTGTACCCACCCCATCCCATCTACCTAGCCACTGTTCAGTTTCCACAGGCTGAAAGGAGGAGATGGAGAAAAGGGTAGCGAGGTTATAGTGGATATACACACAAGGGGTGTGATGCGATGTGCTTGTCTTCCTGAAACCTCAAGCACTCGTTCTGGGTGTCTGATCATCCTAAGGCCTCCTTTAAGACAGCCTACTTCACAGCTTCGTGGTTGATGGGTGTAGGGGTTTTAAATATTTCTGTAAATTCTCTTATCGAGCAGTGGGACTTATGCTCCCTCCCCTTGAATCTGGGCCAAACTTAGTGACCCACTAATAGAATATGGCAGGGGCATCTGGGTGGCTCAGTCGGCTGAGCGTCTGACTTCAGCTCAGGTCACGAGCTCATAGTTCGTGAATTCGAGCCCTGCATCGGACTCTCTGCTGTTAGCACAGAGCCCGCTTTGGATCCCCTGTCTCCCTCTATCTCTGCCCCTCCCCGTCTCTCTCTCTCTCTCTCTCTCTCTCTCTCTCTCTCTCTCTCTCTCTCAAGGATAAACATTAAAAAGAAAATATGTCAGAAGTGGCTCCGCAATGTCTTAGGCTAGATCGGAAAATGCCAAGCAGCATCTACCTGGTTCTCTGTGGGAAACCAGCCGCCTGAGGGGTTCTGGTCAGCAGCTGCACTGACCTTGCTGTGAGTGCGCCATCTTGGATGTTCAGCCCAGTTGAGCTTTCAGATGCCTGCAGATCCAGCCCACAGCTGTGAGAGGAGAGGCCCCGGGTGAGGCCCCAAGCTGCCCAGGTGAGCCCTTCCTGAATTTCTGACCCACCCAAATTTCAAACAAAATAAAATGGCTGTTTCAAGCTGCTAAGCTGTGGAATGGTTTGTTACATGGCAATGGTAACCTGAGCAGAGGGCCACCCACTGGACTCAACTCATCCGGGAGCCAAAGGGCAGAGCATGGCCCTTCCCCACCATCTCCAAGCAAGAGAAGTGATGTGAACACAAGGCGATACCCTACCGGTGAGCTTCTTCAGAAGCAAGTGGTTTTTCCATAAGGGTACTCTAAGAGCCTATAGCCAATGGGTCACGGTCCTCATTATCCACTTCAGACTTCCTCCATGTTTCTGTCCACCAAGGCCACCACCCCCCTACCTCCTCTACAAGTTTTTATTTGACCGTTTCCTTTTGGCCACATTGAATTTGGTTTGAACTAACCCAGTCTGGACTAAGCATATTAGATTCTTATTTTGGCCATATTTAAGGGTGCTCAATTGTTTCCACATTTCTGCCCATTATGTAGATGCAAGTTGGGTACCATGATTAGGGCACGGAAACTTCTGAGTTGTGGAAATTTTCAGCTTCCAAGCATTGATGTAGATGATGTGTATTATTTCGTTTATAGTGCTTTTGTTGATGTAACACCATTCATTGAAAGATTATCAAGCACTTATATATAGGTACCGTTTGAGATTCGTAAAAGAACATCAATGAACAAAACAGATCCTCATTCTTGTGGCGTTCTCATTCTTGCACAGGGAGGAGGGCAATACGCCATAAGCCTAGGAAAAAGACAAATTATGTAGTGTGTCAGAAGGTTATGAGTGCTATGGAGAAAAGAAAAAGCAGGCTACCGTGAGTGGGGCCAGTTTGCCGAATAGAGAGATCGGGGTGATACGTGGTCAAAGAATTTGGAAGAGGTGAAGAAGATAACTGAGTGAAAATCAAGGAAAGAGGTCCCCTGCAAAGAGAATAGCTCCACAAAAATGCTCCAAGACAGGAGCGAGCTTGATGCGTCTGAGGAAAAACAAGGAGACCAGAGTGGCTATAGGAGAGTGAGGGAAGGCAAGAGTTTTAGCACAGAGTATGAGACCTCAGTGGGGGCTGGATCATGTAGAACCTGGTAGGCCATTGCAAGGACCTTGGCTTTTACTAAGAGTGAAGGGGGGAGCCATGCAAAGGCTGTGAGTATTGGGGTGACATTATCTGACTCGCACGTTAGGAAGGTCCCTCTGCCCTGCTGTGCATACCTTGTAGAGGCAAGAGTAGAAGCAGGATGCCCACTGGAGAGGCTGTGGGGGTAACCCAGGAGACATGATTGCAGCTTGGCCAGGAGTAGTGATGGCAGAGAGGGTGAGAAGTGGTCATCTTCTGGACATACTTTGATGGAAGAGCCAGCGTGACTTCATGCCCAGGGTGTGAGGTACAGGGGAAATCAGCAAGTCAAAACCGATTCCAAGGTTTGCCCCAAGCACCTGGAAGGGTGGAGCCGCCATATAGCTCAGAATGATTACAAAGATCAGTTGTTGAGCTAAGTAGATGCCTGGGAACTCTGGTCTCAACCTGTACTAGGAAAAGAACCCAGCAAATCCAGAACCGATCAAACGCCAAGCTAACATTCCACTTCTCCACATGCATTTGTTTTTTTCTTTCTTTCACCCAATGAATGAATGAGGCTGGATCTACCATTTACAGTGAAGGAAAGCTACAGTTTAGTGAGCTTCTGATACATTCAAGCTCAGAGAACTTGCCTGACCTGGTACGTGGAGGAACCAGGACTCAATTCCCTTCCTTCCCCTGCGTCTGTCATTCTTCACTCCTTGTTACTATTTGCTTGTTTGTTTCCATAATATGTTACTTAACTGTCTAGCTGCTGTAGAAGACAAAATTATTTCTGTCTCTCAAAGAGTGTCACTGCTTTCTAAAGTTCCTCTCTCCTGAGTCAATAGATACTTCAGTATCTTTATACCTACAAATCCACCTGACTTGGTTTTCCTTAATCGTTCAATCTGAATGGCCTCTGTTCTTTTGTTTGTCATCTGATATAGCTTCCAAACAGCTGACACCGTTGCCGCCAAAGACTGTTAAGGCAGATAGCTTTCGGTCCTACCTATAGTTTTCTAATTATAGATACAGAATTTCTAATTCCTGGTAAGTCCTTAAGGTTTCCGAGCATAGGTATGTGAGTTACCTGTAGTTTCTCTGTGTCTTTGTTGTGTTGACTTTGGAACCATTTTATATTTGGATTCACAGAGGTGCCAAATGATCTGTTAATTAGGAATGCTTGAGACACTACATTTTTACATCTTGCTAGACTTCTATTATATGCGGATATCCACAGAAGAAGGAAACTGGTGAAATGTGGAAATGACAGCATTATTACTGCTGTGTAATCCCTATGCCTGCTGGAATGTCAGCCCTAGGGAAGGAGTGGGGGTGGGGACTTCTCCGGACTATTTTCTTAGAGGCCTCAGTTGGAGAAGAGGGAGCTGCGGGTGTTTAATTATCCCATTGTGGAATAGCCATTCCAAATATACTGTTTGTTTTTTCTTTTCTTTTCTTTTCCTTTTCTTTTCTTTTCTTTTCTTTTCTTTTCTTTTCTTTCTTTTCTTTTCTTTTCTTTTCTTTTCTTTTCTTTTCTTTTCTTTTTCTCTTCCCTTCCTTCCTTCCTTCCTTCCTTCCTTCCTTCCTTCCTTCCATGCTCTCGCAAGCAAGCGCAAGCAAGGGAGGGACAGAGGGAAAGAGAGAATCTTAAGCAGGCTTAATGGTCAGCACGGAGCCCCATGCTGAGCTGCAGAGGTCAGTTTCGCCACCAGAAGATCATGACCTGAGCCGAAATCAAGAGTTGGATGCTTAACTGATTGAGCCAGTCAGGTGGCCCGCAAATATACCATTTTAGATCTGGAAGGCTCCCCGGTTCCTTGATCGATCGTTACTGACTGATAAGCACTCTTTGGTTCCTGGGATGCATGCAATGTCACAGCTGCTCCAGACTGTGCCTGTGGGCTTTTTAATCTTGGTTCCCTGTTTCCAATTATAATTTAAATGAAATGGAAGCTTGTTGGCCTTCAGTCCCTTTCTGGTGTCATTAAACAATGTGAGAGACGCTCACCCCCAGGGCCGGGCAAGTGCAGGACTGATACTTAACTTGGCCTTGACTCCTTAAATTTTCTGTCTACCAAGACTCACAGGCTGCACCCTAATCCAACCCTGAGTCACATTATCCTGATTTTCTTTGTATTTATCGTCATCTGAAACTATCCGCTTCATTTATTTACTGATGTGAATAATGGGAAATAGTTCTCTCTCCCATCAGACTACAAAGCTCCATGAAAACATAAACTCTGACACACAGGGCCTCCAAATCCAGTAGGTTTCGGGGACACAGTGCACAGAGTGCGTGATTCTTTCAGGGGCTCCCACGAGCATCTGAATGTTAATTTCTTCTAATATCAGAAACGCTATTTTTATACGGCTTCATTTTTGTTACACTGTTACGCTCCTTAATTTTTGTTTAATTCTTGTTAACCTAACAGGTGAGCAATGGCATCTCTGTAATTTTAATCTGCATCGCTCATCTGAGTGAAGTTGAACATCTTTTCATGTTTAAGGGTCACTTAAGCTTCTGTGTGTGCACGTGTGTGTTTATGCCATTTGCTCATTTTTCTATCAAGTGTTTTGATCTTTTCCTTCTTAAACCTGAGTCCTTTGTATGTCAGAGAACTAGCCCTTTATCTATGGCATATGTTGCAAATATTTTTTCCCGTTTTTCATTTGTCTTTTGACTTTGACTAGTGGTGGTTTTTTGTTTCCTGTCATAACATTTAAAAAAAAATACTTATTTGTCAAACTTATCAATCTTTTCTTTGATCGACTCTAGCTCTTTTTAGAAATCCCTTGGGACGCCTTGGTGGCTCAGCTGGTTGGGTGTTCGACTTCGGCTCAGGCCATGATCTCACGGTTTCTGGGTCCGAGCCCGGAGTCCGGCTCTGTGCTGACAGCTCAGAGCCTGGAGCCTGTTTCAGATTCTGTGTCTCCCCCTCTCTCTGCCCCTCTCCTGCTCGTGCTCTGTCTCTTTCTCAAAAATAAATGAAAACATTAAAAAAAAGAAAAAAAAGAAATCCCTTCCCTATACACAGGTTAAAGAGAAACCTCTATGTTTTCTTTTATTTATTTATTTAAAACAATTTTTTTTTAATTTCTGAGAGACAGAGAAGTGTCTCTGTTTTTTAAATGTTTTTTTAAAATGTTTCTTAACTGTCCTTGCATGTTTATTTTACATATAAACTTTATTTCTACTTGTCCTGCTCCATAAACAATGTCTTGGTATTTTTATTGGAACTGACATTTTTATAATGTTGAGTAATCCTATGCAAAACAGAGTATGTGTGCCCTTTTGTTCAAATCTTCTCTTGTGTCTTTCAGGAAAAAAATTTTTTTTCTCCAATAAGGTTTTAAAACACTTCATGTTAAATTTATTCCCAACTGATCCCCCCCCCCGTTTTTGTTGCTGTGGTAAATAGAGGTCTGTATACTTATGATATATGATACGATATGATATGATATGATACTATGATATGATATGTGGCTCAGTCAGTTGGGTGTCCGACTTCAACTCAGGTCATGATCTTGTGGGTTTGTGAATTCAAGCCCTGTGTCCAGCTCTGTGCTGACAGCTCAGAGCCTGGAGCCTGCTTGTCTCCCTCTCTCTCTGCCCCTCCCCTGCTTGCTCTCTGTCTCTCTCTCTCTTGAAAATAAACATTAAAAAAAGTTGAAAAAAAAAAAAAAAGAAGTGCACTTTCTTGAAAATAAACATTAAAAAAACTAAAAATCTCAAATCTCCATATTTAATTATGGTAAAAAGTTTCAAAGTCTTTATTATGCAGTGAAGTCAAATTTGTGGCTGGTATCTGGTAATGCGAGGTATACTTTTTTCACCGGGCTCCTTACCAGTTTTCTTAGAACAACTTGAAACATTGTTTATAAATATCAAGTCAATTACACTTGTGTAACTATGAACCATTTAAAATTTTGGTGATGTATTGGGGTAGAGGGTAAGAAGAAGCCTTCGTACACTTTTCTGATTTCCAAAAGCAATAAGCAGACAAAAGTAGCTTCAAAAAAAAAAAAATCTGATGTTCAATGTGTTGACATGTATTAACTAAGGCTAGTACCCAATTAAGCACCTGTGTTGAGAATGCAATTGCACATTTAGGAAAATTCTCCCTAGTTGCAAAGTTGTGTCTGTGCTCCCATAATCATTTCAATTGCCCTTTAATCTCCTACTGAAAATATTCATCTCATTCCTAATGAATGCAGTGGAAGCTTCTAATTAAGTGCGTAATTTATTTACACCTATGGCCTGGGTCTCCAAAGCGAGTCACAGCAGGATCCACAGGGGCATATACATCCCACAACATAAAATACCATTATAGAACTGATGCCAGTTTGCACTTCGTGCCTGGAAATCGAATGTTGAAAGGAACACAAAAGGAAGGGTGTGAGCCTCGTGTAAGCCTTGCAGCCGCTGTCTTTCTTCTGGCATCATGGGCTATCTTAGAGTTAATTCAATGAAAGAAATATATCTCGTTATATTTTTCTATGTATCTCTGGTGAACTTTAGGAAAATTGGGTTATTACTTAGAGCCGATTGATTATTTCAACACAGATTAAGAGGTAGAGTATTGAAGAACCGGTTTCAAAGAGGATAAATATTGATTCATTTGTTCATTTACGTATTCATTTGGGTATTTTCTTCACCGTTCTCAGTTCTGGTTTGAGGGGAAGGATCGCTTATATGCAGTGAGTGCCTATTTTTTTTCTGACCAAGGTGCTAAATTCTTCAGCTGGGTTATTTGATTTAACCTTTTAAAAAATATTTTATTTATTTTGGAGAGAGAGAGGGCAGGAGGGGCAGAGAAAGAGTGGGGGACAGAGGATCCGAAGCGGGCTCTGTGCTGACAGCAGAGAGCCTGACGCGGGGCTCGAACCCACAAACTGCAAGATCGTGACCTGAGCAGAACATTTAACCGACTGAGCCAGCCAGGCGCCCCTGATTTAAACTTTTTAAGGGCTCTGTAGAAATGGTCCTCAAATTCCAGATTTTCTGCTTCTAAAACACCCTCCCACTTCCTGCCCAAATGGTGATTGCAGGACCCCCAGAGGAGGCCAACAGGAAGTGCTAACGAATGCCTTCAGGACAGCGTAGGGTAGAAAGAGCATGGACTTTGGCTCCACATTTATCTGGGTTTGAATTCCAGTGCGGCTACTCACCGGCCAAGTTAACACTTGCAACTTACGCAAACATTCTGGGCACTCATTGCTTTCATTACCTGTCACGTGAGTACAATGATATCGTGTATGTAAACATTAAGGTACTTAAAGCAGGATAGCCTAGTATCCACAGTAGATAAAAAAATATTAGTTCCTTTTTTCTGCCTCCCTTCAATTAGAAATGATGCAGATGAGGGGCGCCTGGGTGGCGCAGTCGGTTAAGCGTCCGACTTCAGCCAGGTCACAATCTCGCGGTCCGTGAGTTCGAGCCCCGCGTCAGGCTCTGGGCTGATGGCTCGGAGCCTGGAGCCTGTTTCCAATTCTGTGTCTCCCTCTCTCTCTCTGCCCCTCCCCCGTTCATGCTCTGTCTCTCTCTGTCCCAAAAATAAATTAAAAAATGTTGAAAAAAAAAAAAATTAAAAAAAAAAGAAATGATGCAGATGAAGCAGGGATTGAACCTACTTTGGGGACGTTGATGGAGGAGGAGAGAGCGCTGTGTGGGATGTGCCCCTTGAGGCAAAGCTCCCTGTGGGGTGGAGTTGGGGTGTGTGGCCTGATCCCATTGGAGTTCCTGGTGCACGGCTTTTAAGAAAGGCTGATACTGGGCAATACCAGTTCTCTGGCCCAGTCTCTTCGGCTCTTGTTACCAGTTAAAGAAGGAACTTACAAGAAGGTCTGAATGAGCAGGATTGGGGATGTGGGTAAGGCTGACTTCCCAAGGGAAGCAAAGAGTGCCCTGTAGTCAAGGAGGGGAAAATCGCCCCAAGGGCCAGGGATAGAGCTGCTGACCTAGAGTCTCCTAATGTCTAGAAAGGAAGGGAAAGTGCTAGAAGAATCTGCAGCCTGGGAATGTTTCTCAGTGGGATCTTGAAGTGAGTTCTATTTTGATTCATACAAGCCTTCACTGGACACTGATTCACTGAGCCTGTGTTCGTCGGGCACCCGCTGTACAGCAGAATGACCCTTAGGAGCTGTGTGGCCCCTGAGCAGCCATTTAACCTCTGGATTCAGATTTGCTCTCTCTGTGAGGTGGGGAGAGTAGTGACCTCTAGAGAGTCTCGTGGTGAAGATTAAATGAGTCAGTGCATACGAAGTAACACATACACTGCCTGCCACATACTCAATGTCCAGTAAATTTGACCTATTTTGATATGTCAATCTGGGCCAGAAGACGGAATTTCGAAGACTGGTAAGTTCCAGAGGGCTGCAAGGCACTTAGAGGTCCCTCATCCCAGCAGGGGGAATCTGGGTATCCTTGTCAAGGCAGACAGGGTCGGGCACATGCCAAACCCAGTTCCCAGCCCTGCTTTGATGAGGTGCTGTTTGAAAAGCCCAGGTGGCACCCCATGGCTTCAGGTCAGAATCATTCTCCCCTGGTTCCTGACTGGTCTTTTGGACCCATATCTTTTCTACTGCACACAGTGTAATGGGGGGGCTGAGCTTGGGGGAGGCTATGGGCTTGGATGAGGTGATATGGTGACTCTTTCAAGCCTGTGAAGTTGGGTGGAAGTTTTGAAAGTTACGAGCTTAAAGTAGCTGAAAAGTGCCCAAGAGAGCCCTGAATCCTCTCCCGTGCCTCTTCTGTGACCCTGGAACCTGGTGATGGTCAGTGACTCGACCACCCAAGCCAAAGGCAAGGCCAGAAGCCAGTCCCCGGTTCTGATCCCAGTCTCCTGGGATTATAGAATCGAAAAGGCCCCTGGGCTGTGTACTGTCCAAACTTTCTGTTTTGTTTTGTTTTTTTTTTAATGTTTATTTATTTGAGAGAGAGAAACAGAGTGAGCAGGGGAGAGGCAGAGAGAGAGAGAATCCCAAGCAGGCTCTACACTGTCAGCAAGGAGCCCGACCTGGGGCTCGAACCCACGAACCATGAGATCATGACCTGAGCCAAAACTGAGTCAGACACTTAACCAGCTGAGCCACCCAGGCGCTCCCAAACTTTCTGTTTTTAGAGATGATAACACTAAGGCTCAGTGATGTTGAAAGACGCTGCTTACTGGTCCTACTTCCTAGCTCCACTGAATCTAAGCTGACTTCTTGTTAATTAAGTTGTATTTGGAAAGGTGGCCACTGATTATAGAATAAATAAGTTCCTAAGAATGGGCCTGGTGCATAAAGCACATTTTCCCACTTAACACCTTTAGATAGGAGAAAACAGGTTCATTCTGGTAGCTATTACTCAGACTGAACACAGGGGGTCTCTCCTGCCATGTCTGGGCCTACAAATAGCTCAGTTTTCTGGTCTTCCTTGAAAACCTTACTACACTTCTCACAAAACTGTTAGGATCTAGTCTTTAAGTCTGGCAGGGATAGAAGAGGTTACTTACTGCTCTGGGAGCTTCATGTTACCAGAAATGCAGCTCTGAGTTAACATTCAGACTTTTCCTTTTGCCTGAAAGTATATAGGTTTAACGCCAGAGGACTATCTAGGCAAATGTTCAATAGTTATTAATTAAATGGGAGCAATGGAAAATGTGGAACACTCCTGATCCACCACATTCCAAGGAAAACGATTTCTTGTGTTGGGGGACTCAGGTAGGCAGATACCACGCTGCCATGACCTGAGAAAGATGACACCATTTATTTGAGGGGTGGGGGGCACAGTGAGCAAAGGCCAGAGAGAGAGAGAAGCAGGGCTCACCTGAAGCAGGGCTTATGTTTACCCAAAGCAGGGCTCGAGCTGACAAATTGTGAGATCATGACCTGAGCTGAAGTCAGATGCTTACCCGACTGAGCCACCCAGGTGCTTAAATGACACCATGGAACATAGGATTCAGAGAGGAGAGAAGGGAGTATTGAACAAGTGTTCTGTTCATGCATTCCTTAATAGGGGGAGCTCACGAGTGCCGGTTTGCTCAGAAAGCTAAAAGAAGGAAGGAGGTTCTTTTCCTTAAAACATTCCAAGTCTTTAGCAGAGCCGACAAGACTTGCCCCACCTGGAACCAAGACCTTCTGGAGTGCTCTGCTCCCCATATGCCAACCACTCACCTGTCCTCTCCCATGCTGGTCACCTGGCTGACTCCAATCCAAGTCTCCCAATCCCCTTCAGCCTTCAGATTCAACGCCCCTTCCTTTAGGCCCCTTCTAAGTAGATTCCCCCTTATTCTCCATCGCTGGTCCCTGGTTTTATCCACCATGGAACTCCTCCTAGTTTCCAATTATGCTTTATTACTGCTTTTGCTGGGGTACTGGCTTCCTGCTGGTTACTTCTCACAACAAAATATGAGTTGTGCACCTCCATTTACATATCACCTCCGTATCACCTCCATTTACAGCTCCTCTACTGGCCTCAAGGGAGACAACAGTCCGAGTGAGATCTTTGTTTTTGCCTCCGACAAAGGTTCACAAACTTTGGTATCAACAAAAACAGTTCAATTTCCTTAAGCACTTACTACGTATAGGCACCATGTAAATAATTTTTAGGTATTATTAAATTTTTTTTTTTAATCTTTATTTTTGAGAGAGACGGAGAGAGTGTGAGCGGGGGGAGGGGCAGAGAGAGAGGGAGACACAGAATCGCAAGCAGGCTCCAGGCTCTGAGCCATCAGCACAGAACCCGACGCGGGGCCCCAACCCACAAACCGTGAGGTCATGACTTGAGCGGAAGTCAGACACTTAACCGACTGAGCCACCCAGGCGCCCCTTAGGTATTATTGTTGTGATTAATTCTCACTACAAAACTTTGCATGTTAATAGTATCTCCATTTATAGGTGAGGAAAAGGCACAGAGAAGTTAGGTAATCAGTTCAAGGTTGCAGAGTTAAGAAGTGGTGAGGTTACTTATTAAATCAAAGCCCTGTGGTAGAATCTACGCTTGCACCTATCTCATTAGAAGCCCTTGAAGAGATCTTCTGGATCAGCATTTCTCTGGGCAGGGCTGGGTGTGCCTATCTTTAACATGCTCCTTGGCGATTCTGTGCGCACCCAAGTTTGAGGCCCCCTGGCTCTAGTGAGAGGGGTCTAGAATTCTAACAGCTCCCATGGTCTCGGCAGGACTTTTGTCTAATCAGTGGGACCCCAACCCGTGTTGAGGGTGGTGACTCTAAACGTCAGGCTGGGGACAGAAGTATGAACACTGTGTGCAGGACAGAGAACACTCTTCAGACTCTTTTTTTTTTTTTTTTAATGTTTTATTTATTTATTTATTTATTTATTTATTTTTAATGTTTATTTATTCTTGAGAGCGAGAGAGACAGAGCGTGAGTGGGGGAGGGGCAGAGAGACGGAGACACAGAATCCGAAGCAGGCTCCAGGCTCTGAGCTGTTAGCACAGAGCCCGACGCGGGGCTTGAACCCACAAACTGCGGGATCGTGACCTGCTCCGAAGTCGGACGCTCAGCCGACTGAGCCACCCAGGCGCCCCTTCCCTCTTCAGACTCTTACAAATGTTGCAAGGTTTGACCAGAATAAATGCAGCCCAGTAAGGTGGGAATGCAGAGGATGAGAATAAAGGAAAGTTTGATAAAGTCTAGCTAAAGACTTTAGCTAGGTCTGGGTGCTAGGGTGCTGGGTGCTGGACGACAACCGTAGTGGAAAGACCACGGACTTCAGGGTTCAGATCGCCCATCTGAGTTCCAGCTTTGCACCTTACAAGGCGGGTGACCTTCACAAGCTTAACCATTCTGAGCCTCGGTTTCCTCATCTATACAAGAGGGATAATGACTTGTACACAACATCGGCAGCAACCTCAGTATTTTCTAAAATGTGTTTCGTCTCAACCAGAGAGGAAACAAGTGAGAGGAAAAGAATGTGGATTAAGAAAATAAAGAGGCGGGGAGTGGGGCGCCTGGGTGGCTCAGTCAGTTAAGTGTCCCACTCTTGACTTCGGCTCAGGTCATGATCTCACAGTGTGTGGGTTCGAACCCCACATCAGGCTCTGCGCTGACAGCACGGAGCCTGCTTGGGATTCTCTCTCTCTCTGCCCCTCCCCCACTCTCTCTCTCTTAAAATAAATAAATGAACATTTAAAAAAAAAAATTAAAAAGAAAAGAACAAGAGGATAGACCTGCACAGAAAACCTCCACTGCTGAGTGAATTCCTGCCAATTGTTTGCAATTCTAGATCAAAAGGGCAGAATGTTTTGCTTTAAAGATAAGATTAACAGCTAGCATCTATTACCCATTAACACTGCTTTTAGAATACTGACCCATACTAGAGAAGAGCCAGTATGAAGCTGGATATTTATGATGGCAAAGTATTTGTTAAGGACAGAAATAAGAAGGAAATAAAGTTCTTGAGCTCTTTCAGCAGCAGAAGAGGAAGTATTGTCTCACACGGGATTCTGAATGTAGGAGGCAGCTTGCTGTCATTTTCTCAGGTGACAATTTCTGCACCCGTGTGCATTCACATGATTCCCCCTATGGAGCCTTGGGACCATCTGGTCACCCATGCCCCCCGCTTGTGTGTGCAGATCACCGTTCTGCACCATTCACTTCTTTCTCGAGTTCCGTGTGCCTCCCCTGGCCTGTGGCATGCTGGGGCCATCAAGCTACCTTGCCTTCCTGCTCAGCTCTCTCCCTTGCTTTGAAACATGGGAGTCACGTTTTAACATGCTTTGGAAAAAGTATTTAGGTCCGTGAGTATGCAAGTTTGCTTTCTAAAAAAATTTTTTTTGATATTTATTTTTGAGAGAGAGTGAGACAGAGTGCTAGCAGGGGAGGGACAGAGAGAGAAGGAGACGCAGAATCTGAAACAGGCTCCAGGCTCTGAGCTGCTGGCATAGAGCCTGACGTGAGGCTCGAACTCGGGAATGGTGAGATCATGACCTGAGCTGAAGTCAGACGCTCAACCGACTGAGCCACCCAGGCGCCCCAAGCTGCTTTTGTAATAACGTTAACACAAATGAAAATTTACTACTAATAGTGAGAAGAGCTGTAATTATTCAGTAGTGACTTTTAAATCCTGGCAGCATCTTTAGGAAGCATAAGAATTATCATTTCCATTTTACCGGTGAGGAAACTGAGGCACAATGAAGTTAAGCATCTTGCCCAAAGTCACGTGGCTTGTAGGAGGAGGAACCAGACCGGCACTCAGGACTTTTGATTGTAACTCCTCTCCTCCTGTAAGTCAGTCCCAGCACTCAGGCAGGTCTGTGGCCATGTTTCCATGGGCAGGGGTGAACTCTCAAACTTTGCCTATCCCAACTCACTCGAGGTCTAGGTTCTCCATCTGTTCTCCATCGCCCTTCCTGCTCCCTGCCCCAAATTTTGAATCACCAGCCTAGAGGTTTAGTTCCCTTTCCCAACATATACATTTATCTAGGGACTCTGTACTTATGCTCAGTCTATGCATGGTCACAGGATTGCATGGGGAGTTTACAACTAAAAGCTATAGAACCAAAGACTGCTGTTCATCAGGGGCACCAGGGCTAACAGTTCTCTGGTTGACGTTGAAATTTAAGTATCTCCCAGGGAGGGGCACCTGGGTGGCTCAGTCGGTTGAGTACCTGACTTCAGGTCAGGTCACGATCTCATAGTTTGTGAGTTTGAGCCCCGTGTCGGGCTCTGTGCTGACAGCTCAGAGCCTGGAGCCTGCTTTGGATTCAGTGCCTCCCTCTCTCTTTGCCCCTCCCCTGCTCATGCTCTGTCTCTCTAAATAAATAAATTCATTAATAAATTAATGAATTAATATCAACCAGGGAGTTCAGCATATTCTGTAGGAGTCCGGAGGCTGGGAACATAGGACACCAGTGTGGCCTCAAGTTTCGGACCAACCTGAAGGCCTCTCGAATACGAGGGTATCTCCTCCTACCCAGCTATAAATCAGGCCCCCTCAATGTCACATCTATGCCTTGGGTAATTCATCAGTGTCAGCACTGGATATGCTGAGCAGCCGGGGGTGTGGCCATCGTTTGATTGTTTGAATCTTCAGAATTCCAAAGTAGGGTGGATATGAGTAGGGAGGAAATGGTGGCAAAAACCAGACAAACGTGGAATGCACCAGCCAGTAATGATGCCAACCCTTTCCACCAGGACCCAGAGTGGGGAAGGTGAGCCTAAGAACCCGCACTGATCAAATCAAAGGCTAGCCCTCACGTGAACGTCTCGGTTCTTTCAGAGGTACCCGGTCTCACCCGCGCGCTGACGTAGTCTGCGTTTTTCATGGTGATTGTAACTGCCAGCCAGTATCAGGGTTCAGCTGGATTCCATTTTCTTTCCGGTGTAGCAACGATAACCATCAGCCTGCCTTGTTGAAGTATCTCATATTTGACAACTCAAAAGAGAAACCCAGGAGCAGCCCCATCCGACCCATTTTAGTTCAGTTGGCCCTTAACCAGATAACCATTATGATTGGAGAGAAAGACCTTGTTGGCTTCCTAACATACGTCGTCTGATATCTTCAGTAAGTCTTGTGTATTCCCAAAGACTACGGCTCAGAATGCAAGAGCCATCAGGAAGCATTTTGCATGATCACACACACGAGATGCATGCTTCACGCTCGTTTTCTAAAGAAAATCTGGCGTCTACAGTGTGAGGAAGTAACACTTGAATAGTATGCACTGGTATATACATCATCTGGATAGATGATTACAACTCTAAGGCAGAGACGCAGGTCACCGCAGAGACATTCGTCTCGTTCTGGAATAACGTCACATATGGAGCGAGGTGTTGACGTGTCTGTATGAATCCTTCAGCATGTCCAGAAAAGATGATAGGGAAGACCACTCTTGGTACTATGTATGTAGTGATGCTTTTAAAGCCAATTTGTGGCCTCTGGAGATAATGGATATAATCTACTTATGGATGGACCAAAAAGGCTTGGCACTCCAGAACTTTCCCCAAAAGAGGGCGGGACCTACTCAAGGTATCTGCCAAGAAGAACACGGAGGAGTGACGATAAACCTGAAGCATTTGACTTGGTGGCTTTCCTACCCTCTCAAGGATCTGTCCTGACCCTGCCACATCTCTGGGTCTGGGGTTCGCACCCCTCTTTCCATAAATCCCCACTGCACGAAAACCATGCCGGAAATACGTTCATGTGGAGATGGAAACAATTTGACAGTTCCCATCCTGCCTTTCCTGGTGATTCAGTAAGTGATAAAGCCCGTAACGTAAAGGGACTGCATCCCTGTGGAGTTTTTGCCTTAACAGCAACGTGTGTGCGTGTCTGTGCGCGTGCACACGTGTCCACGTGCGCGTCTGTGAATCAAGTGACACGCGCACTCTGAATTTCTTGGCCAGATTACTAGCTTCTTCTCAAATCTCCAGAAGTCCATTTAAAGTCAGTCCCACCTGATAGAGCATGTTTGAACAGTTCCTTCGGACATCGTGCCCTTATGCCCTGCGGCCAAACACCTTCTCAAGTTAATCTCCTTCAAGCACAGCTGTGTTCCAGCCACACGCTAACCCTTTCCACTACACTTCCCGCCCCCAACATCCTCACCCTGCTGGAAAAAAACCCAATAGCACCTCACTGCATCTAAAAGTAAAACAAGTTTTAACCGACGGGCACCGGTGCCCTTCAAAACTTGGTCCAAACCTCCATCAGCAGCTTTAAAACACCCACTATCCTAACTCCTGCCACTTCTCGGCCACCCTGGGGACTGAGTGTGAACACTGACCCTGGGTGGGCCAATGCTGAGAGCACTGGAGGGTGAGGGGGATTTAGCAAAGGCAGAAGGACATGGCCAAGGAAGTAAGAGAGCAGAGCCAATGGTGTCCCGGAGGCCAAGTAAACAGCATCCGGGAGGGGGTCATGAACAGTTTGATTCCACGTTGCTAATGGATGGACCTGAGAGAAGATCAGAGCTACCCCAGTGGGTTGGACGCTCTGAGCTCACTGGCGATCTGGATCAAAGCCGCTTGGCCAAAACCCTAATGGAAGTCGGCTCAAAAGAACGTGGGATGAGTAGATATGAAGACAGAGTAGGGATGAACTGTTTGAGGCATGACTGCACAGAGGAGCAGAGACACAGGTGGAGGCTAGCAGGGCATGTGGGGCCAAAGGAAGTTTGGGCTTATTTTCAAAAGATGGAGTATATTACCGCATGTTTAAACATTGCATCGGAGTGCGTCCGTGGAAAGGGGGGAGGTGTGACGCAGAAGAGGGTGGCCTTTGCAGAACCGGATCCTTGCTCTGTTGGGTGGGGGGGCGGGGACCTTGTGTCCCAGTGGACGCCCGGGGGCCAGCCAGCCAGGTAGTCACAGAGGGATGAGCAGGTGGTGGAGGTGGGGGCAGGCGGGAAGCCTGGGACATTTGGTGTTTGAAGGATGAGGAAGTTCTCTTTTGATTGCTTCCATTTTCTCAGCACAGTAGAAGGCTGAGAGAGAGGCAGGAGGAGAAGGTGGAAAACATTCCTTCAGGAAAGGGCAGCCGGGTGACAGGGGAGCCTTCTCTGGACCCCAAAGGCCTATTTATATTTGTGAGCAACAATCTGAGGTGAGACCAGCCAGCTAAGTTGTGAGTTTTCTCCAGCTAAATTCAGCTGGAACTTCGCTTACACTGAAATTTATTCTTCATTCAAGAGTTACACTGGGTATTTATTATTGCCAGGAGTGCATATCAGTGTAAATTGATACAATCTTTATTGATGTATGTATATATACATCCTGTGTGTGTGTGTGTGTGTGTGTATATATATATATATATATATATATATATATATATATATGTATGTATCCAGAGAGAGAGAGAGAGAGAGATTGAGAGTCCTGAAAAAAGGTTTACTCTTTCAACCAGTAATTTGAATTTTATGGATTTATCCTGATGTGACCAGAAGCTTGGACCAAATTTGTATGTGCAAGATTTCCATTGTGATATAAAAACCAGAAACAAGGTCAGTAGTTAGTTGTAAGGACTTAGATTCCAAATATCAGTATGTATCAGTTATAAGGAAATAGAATATAACTAGTCCAAGAATGGACTCTTTATATGTCCTCTAAGTGTCGTTGAAAAAGATTAGAAATTGGTTTTGAGAAATTCTCACAAAATAACACGAAGTAAAAAAAAAAACCACCATCCTGGTAGGAGTCACAATATCATCTCTCACCTGAAATATTGCAAAGGCTCTTAAACAAGCCTCCCTGAGTCCTCTCTTGTCTGCCTCCAGTGCTGTTCTCTACACCGTCACTGTAGCAAATGGGACTATTCATAAACATCTATTATTTTATTTTATTTTATTTTATTTTATTTTATTTTATTTTACTTTTGAGAGAGAGCGTGCACACGCATATGCATATGAGAGGGATAGAGGAAGACAGAGAAAGAATCTCAAGTAGCCTCCACACCTAACACAGAGCCCGACGCGGGGCTCCCTCTTAAGACCATGAGATCGTGACCTCAGCCGAAATCAAGAGTCAGATGCTTAACTGACTGAGCCAGCCAGGTGCCCCCAAAACATCTTTAAAAGGCAATCTGGACAGTTCTCTGCTTGTAAGGCTTAAATGGTTTCTCATTTCTTGGTGTCATATTCTGAACCCCTAAAGTGAACTCCAGGGCTCTATGTGATCTGCCCCTCCCCACACTCAAGCTTTTCTTGCTCCAATATCGTCCAGCTTCACCTGCTCCAGGCCCCTTGGCCAGCCACATGCTATCCTATCAGCTTCAATTGCACTCCTAACCTCCCTCCTGGCTTAGGCCTGCTTAGCTCCCATTCGGTCTTTAGGTCACACCTTACACCTCCTGGCCTCAGGAAAACCTTTATACCCCTAATCACCTTAATTACCCAAAACCCTGATAATCCAAACTAGCTCAGATAACTGTAAAACCCAAGGTCAGTTTCAGGCTTGATTCAGGTCAGAAAAAGTCACCAGCACCTGATTATCTCCCTACCTCTAGGCCCCATTTCCTTAGCGTTGCCTTCATGGAGAAGCTCAACCTTCATGGTGGCAAGATGGCTGCAGCTGGTCCGGCCTCCTCATTCACCTTCAAACCCAGTAGGAAAAGCTAATATACTGCCCCAAGAGGATTCCAAACAGTGTCCCAGCATTCAGTCTGTCTCATTGGCTTGGGTTACTTAACTCCAGGTATTTGCTTATATTAAAACTGAACATTGTCACTGTGACAATGCAATGCTCTGATTGGCTAGGACTAGGTCATGTGTCACCTCTAGGGCTACCAGCTCGTGTGTGGGAGTACAGAAGCAGAGGCATGAATCCAGAAGAGGCAAACAATATACGTCCGACAGGAATGTTTTTTACTACGGGTTTGCATAGCACCTTATCCTTTCCTTTCACAGGATTTGTGATAACTGTATATTTACTTATGGTATTATTTGTTCAGTATTTGTCTTTACTATGACCCTCTGCACTTGCTTTGAGAGGGACTGTGTCTCCTGTTTTAACTCTTTTATGCCTGGGAGCCAGCATAGTTCTTGGCACAGAGCAAATGCTCAATTAACATTTGTTTAATAACAATGTTACTAAACAAACCCCAAAACAGCAGACTGTAAAACAGTATATATGCTAGGATTCCATTTTTTGTTTTAGCAACTACGCCTTTCCCCTCCTCTGGCTCTACAGATTGCAAACCTGAAATACACCAGATATAATAGGAGTTATTTCTTGATACCAGAATGGGATTTTAAAACAACGCTTTTCTTGATTTCCCTAATCTACAATGAACCTACATTATTTTTAGCTGAAAAATTTCCTGAAAATATTCTTTAGAAATACGTTGGGTAAGGTTCTTCCTCTTGGAATAAAAAATGTCCTGTTTTGACAAGAAAAGGGATTTTCCAAAGAACATAAGGCCTTAAACCAACTGTTTCCCCATGACAAGGTGAATTCCTGTACACTGCAGAAGGGATTATTGGAGATGTTGATTACTTAGGACATTAATAGGAGGGCACTGGGGACCAACAGGGCCAGGCTCCAATCAAGTTTGTGTGCTGCAGTGGGATTATTACATAAGATGGCTTTGAAGTTGGCCTCTCTTTTATTGCTTCCTTTATTTTTTAACCTTGTAGCTTGACCCCTCCCAGTTTCTGGAAAGTTAGTATTTTGGTTTACGGATTATCATGGTTTTACTTTTATTTTCATGTCCCTAATTTCTCCCCCTCCCCCACCTCCCTGGTTGGTGGTGGCTTTTACTGCTTTCTCTCCATCTTCTGTCACCCTGTAGTTCCGGAGCGATCTGAGAAGTGAAACTCATAAATCGAGTCGATCTCTTGCCAGGGCATTGTGTAGTGAATAAACGTACACGTACAGAATTGCGTTCGCCTGCTCTCAACCTCATCCGAAGCACGTTAGCACACTGTGCACGCTGGTCTCTTTCTATAACAGTAAATTTCGAATCTAAAGACCTCATCCGGATTGCAGCAGGGGGCCTCTTTCTCCAGTGGACCGTCTTGAGCTACAGGCTTCTGGGTCGTCCTTGGGGTCAGTCTCATTGTTGGCAGACCTGATGTGGAGTTCAAAAGGGAGCAAAGATGGGATAGAGAAGCAAGACCCCAAAATGCAAGTTATTCCTCAGGGGTGCCTGGATGGCTCAGTTGGTTGAGCGTCTGACTCTCGGCTTCGGCTCAGGTGGTGATCTCACGGTTCATGGGTTCCAGCCCCACGTAGGGTCTGTGATGGCAGCGCAGAGCCTGCTTCGGGTTCTCTCTCCCCCTCTTTCCGTCGCTCCCCCACTCGCACTCACTCTCTTTCTCTTTCTCAAAATAAATAAGTCAGCCTGAAAAGATGCAAGTTATTCCTCTGAGACACGTGGGCGTTCTGAATAAACATCGCTTACCACCCACTGCTGTGTCCCACTGTCACGTATGAGGCTTCGGGGGGAACCAGCTTGAGGCTTGGTGCCGTGAGACCAGCCTTAGCTCTCCCTCTTCTTCGCCACCTGTGCCTGCTTCGGTCTCACCACCTCTGTGTTCAGGCTCTCATCTGGACAATGGGCACAGTACCCCCCAATCCCAAGCAGCATCAGCGCCTGACATGGGGCTCGATCTCAGGAACTGTGAGATCATGATCTGAGCCAAAATCAAGAGGCAGACACTCAACCAACTGAGCCACCCAGGCGCCCCAAGATGCTAATGGTTTTGAAGTCAAACTCCCCTCATTTTCTAATCAAACGTTCCCTAACACAGGCTACTCTGCGAGGGAGCTTTCTCTCGCTCCAATCTTTTACCTAACCCTCTCGGCAGGACCACAGGGATTTCTTTATCTTTCATGTACACCATTGATACTCCAGCTCTTTCTACTAGCAACAAAACCCTCAAAGCAGAGGGTGCTGGGTGCTTTTCATAGGCTCAGCAAGGCAAGTGGGGTAGGGCTGTGCGCCACCCTGAAGTCAGTGGAAGGAAAAAGACCTGCAAAGGTTACGGTTGAACTGGGTGAAGTCGAAAGGCCAAAGATAGGCAGAAAGCACACCCCAGGGTGACAATCAGAAGTTCGAAAGCAGCTCTCCTAAATTCACAGTAAATCGTGGAGCATCTGTCAGAAGGCACACTCACCCCATTGGGATGGGGCATAAATTGTTACATATCCTCTTCCAGAATCCTCTGGAAGATGCCACAACACCAGGGAAGGAAGCCAACAGGAGGCGTGAAGCGTGATGGAGGTGAGCTTTCTGAGAACTTTGCGGTTGCCGTCTTGGGGGCTGTAAGCCCTGTACGTGATGCCCTAAAGCAGAGAAGGCCCACAGGCTTCTGGTTCCTGCCATCTCTCTGACGTCCTATCACTTAAGTCCAGCCACAGAGGTCCCCTTTGGGGTCTTTCGAAAAGGACAACTCTCTTCTTTTCCTTCCAAGCACCGGCTTTTCACCTCCAGGTCTTACATCACTGCCTCAGGGGCATCCTTCACCTGCCCCCCTAGGTTCAAGGTACGTAGCCTTCCCTGAGCCCATCCCAGCCACCTGCACCCACCTTCCTTAGAATCCTGTCACCCACTTAACAGTCATCTTACTTTATAATTATTATCTTGAATCATCATTATTTACCGGTTTATTATCTGTTGTCCCACGAGAGACTATAAGCTTCCAAAGACTGGCTGGCTCAGTCGAAAGAGCAGGTGATTCTTGATCGAGGTCGTTGAGTAGGAGCCCCACATTGGGTGTAGAATTTACTTAAATAAATAAAGATGAAAATAAAAAGCTTCATGAGTTCACGAGCCCCACATCGGGTGTAGAGATTCCTTACATAAATAAACATTAAAAAAAAAAAGCTTCAGAAGAAAGACAGCTAGTTTCTTGTCAGCTGGCCCCCCATGCCCCTTCTGTAGGACCCGGCACAGAGTTAGCACTGATAAATGTGTCACCAGTGCATGGACGGACGGAGCACGCCTTCTAGCCCATCTTCTCAGCCCACACCCCGTGGAAATTACACAGTAAATCCTAGGAAGGTCTTTCAGCAATTCTGGCCTCCAGGGAGCACCCGGGCAAAGGTTTTTAACCTTTCCGCACGGATCTCTTCAGGTATTTGACAAAACCAACAGCCTCTCCCAAAAGCACGTACACACACACACCAAAAACTCTGCTTACAACGTGGGGGTCTGGACACTCCTACCGCCCCAGGTAAAAACTCCAGGCTTAAGAAACATCAAGCGGAGAAGGGAAGAGACTGGACATTCGACGCCACCAAGTCTTAGGAGAGACGTCCTAAAACCGGGCCTGTATAAAATGACCTATGTCCTCGGATTGCAGCATTAAAAAAATACACAAAGACGGGAAGAAATCGGGAATGGGTTGGGGGGGGGGGTGGTGGTGGCAAGGGATCGCTTCTAGTTCCGGCTCTGCCAGCCGCTCCCTCCCTTCTCGGTTTAGGACAAGCCAGCAGCGTCTGCCACGTTCCCTAAGGGTATCTGCAAGTGCTGGGGGCAGATGCACATTTCTGGAACACAGGAATAACATATTCCCTGGGGCAGAATCAGGAAAGCAGCCCCCTCGGGGGTCCCTGCTCAGGGGTTCCCAGTGGCCCGGGGTGCAGAGGCGGGGGCAGGTGCTTATGCACCTGCCACAGCCTGCGCGCCAGACTGGGAGGGCTGGGGGGGGGGGTGTGGGGAGGAGGGAGAGGAGGTGGAGGAGGGAGGGGAGGAAGTAGTGGAGAGACGGAAGGAGGGGAGGGAGAAAGCAGGGGAGGAGGGAGTGGAGGAGGGAGAGGGGAGGGGAGGAGGGAGAGGGGAGGGGCGGAGGGAGGGAGGGGAGCCGCGCGGGGAGGAGTCTGCAAACTTTCAGTTCGAGGGCATTGTGGGAAGCAGCCATGGTCTGAGGCGGGCGCCTCACCTGTCAGCCTCCGGCTCCTGCGCTCGCCTCGCGCCCTGGTGACCCCCGCTCCTCGCTCGCCGCTCGCTCCTGGGCGGCCGGGGAGGGGGCGGCGGAGGCCCGGCCACCATGGTGAGTGACCCGGGGGCGCGCGCCGGCGGGAGGCACCTGCGGCGGCCGCCGGGGGGACCCCGGGGTCCCGGTCCGCCGCCCGACGGTGCGGACGCGCGGGCCCCTCGGGGCCACAGGCGCGCTCCTTCATTCATTGGCTCGTTCGCTGAGCGCGGGGTCAGTGCCAGGCGCGCGCGGCCAGGTGCAGGGTGTCGCGGGGGACGCGGGGGACCTTCGCTGGCAGGGGGGTTACCTTCTGGGAGGAGGGTGTGGAGACGAGATGGGGAGCCGGGTGGCAGACCGGGGAAGTAAAGGTAACCGCCGCGAGTGAGTGCTCCCCAAGTCTCCAGTACCACCGGATGGCGGAGGGGAGAGGCCCCTCGGGAGGAGATCGCGGAGCAGGCCCTTTGCGGGAGGTGACATCTCAGATGCCGGAGATCCCGCAGGGGCCATGCAGGTGGTGGGAGCCGAGAGAGAGCAAAGAGGAGCGAGAAGAAATCCTTGCTTGTGGCAAAAAGAGACAGAGAGGGGCCAGGTCCAGTTGAGGCGGGTCGTTAGAAGCCAAGTTAAGGAGTTTGGGTTTTATTCTAACTTAGTTGAGCCCTGGGAGCCTTTTAGCGAGATTACTGGTCTCATCTCATCCCTTCTACACGCAAAAAAAAAAAAAAAAAATGCCTGTGGCTGTTGGCGGAGTCGCCTGAAGGACGCGAGTGCGAGGAGGGGTTTCAAAAAAAGTAGAAACAAGGAGACCAGTTCCAGCGCCCCAGGTGAGAGGTCGTGACCTGCCCTCGGGTGGAAGCAAGAGCTTCAGGCGCCTCTTCCGTTGCCTTCTGTCCAGGGCTAGCGTTTTGACAGTGAGGTGGCCTGAACTGTGCCAGTCGCACTTCCGCAGGTGAGCTCAGGTCCCACATCTAAGTAGGAACAGAAGCGACCGGCAGTCTGAGGGCTTGAGGGCCCGCTGCGGGCTGGGCAGGAGATAGTCAAGGACATCGGTGGAATGCTAAGCCCCTGGACGCAAAGACCACAGATCCTGGCCCCGGGGAGAGGCCTGGCTGCACAGGCCGGAGATGCCTCTTGTTGTTTGTTGAGGATTCCTTGTAAATACAGCACGGTGTAAAAAGGAGGCTGTAAATAATGGAGCAGCTCTGTTCGTTTGCTCGGGTTTCCCAAGGAACAAGGTGACAGCGTGCAGAGCTCGCCAGCATCACTTGCCTGCTGGAGGGGTGGAGGTGGGAATGAACTGGGGCAGGGTCCTCCCTCTAGACAACACTTGCCGTGGAGTTTCGTTTTTTTTCTTGCTGGTGTCGTATGATCAGGTAGTCAGAAATGTGTGCAGAAATGTGTGGCTTTACCACCAGGCCTCGCCCAACCAGAAATGTTCATGTGATTGAGCACTTCGGATAGGCCCAGCGGGATGCTCAACCCTACCATTCACCATCTCAGGCAATTCCTGATGAAAGTGAGTGTTCTGCTCTTTGCATTTTACCTGCTCCGACCCGTGTTTAGCAATGTGGCCCTGGACGGTCTCTTGACCTCTCTATGCCACTTGGCTTATTTGTAAAGCGAAGATTGTAAGTGTTCCAAACTTGTTAGAAGGGGTTCTCCACGTGCACCCTAAGGAGTCCCTGAAACTTTTCAGAGATCCACAAGACCCGAGGAATTTCATAATAGTTTATAACAGCACTATGACATGTGCCTTTTTCACATTCATTCCTACATGACCGTGTGTGGAGTTTGCTTGAGACTAACATGTCCCGGGATTATGTGACAGATTGAATACGGACACAGCTAGGAGAGTCCAGCTGTCTTCTATTGAGCCAGACATTGAGAAGATTTGAAAAAAAATGTAAAATAGGGGCACCTGGGTGGCTCTGTCACTTGGGCTCAGGTCATGATCTTAGGTTCGTGAGTTTGAGCCCCACATCAGGCTGTCAGCACAGAGCCCGCTCTGGATCCTCTGTCTCCCTTTCTTTGCCCCCCCCCCATGCTGTCGCTCTCAAAAATAAATTAAAAAGAAAACGTTTAAATTTTACAAAAAGAAAAACTATAACCATACATAACCTACATACATAAAAGGTCTTTGGAGCTGCCTATTTTTAAGAGTGTGAAGGAGTCACAGGCAGGTTCTGTGAGTCAATGCAAGTGAACGCATTTAGGGCAGTCAGTATCTTTGCCCCCGTCCGAGCTCGGGGACTATAACGTCTCCTCTGTTATTACTGCCACGTGCTGGGAAGAACCTTCTTGGTGAGGGCCACTTTGTGACCCTCTGTCTTTCTCCTGCTCCGTTCTTGACTCCTGCCAACTCTTCCCTTAGGAAACTGAAAGGTGCTTACGCTGTCCTACTTGCTCCCTCCGTACAGGAGATGGTTCTTCATCCCTGTGGCCGTGGGCCAGGTTTCTAGCACAGGGATTCTATACCTCCTGAATCTGGGGCCTGGGTTTTTATCCGAATTGTCTTGTTTGAATCAACTTTGCACCCTGTCTTTGTTTTAGAAACCTCTGCCCTGGGAAGCAATGAGAGGGTTATTGTGTTTCAGGGATCCCCGTGGCTTCTGAGCACAGTGTATTTAAACATCTTAGTGGGAAGCCTTTACTGTTGGATGGTTGACAATGTTGGTGGAGGAAGGAGGATTTTCTTTTATTTGTTTGTTTATTTATTTTTTTTCCCTGTAAGAAGATAGCAGTGAGGATTTAGAGGGTGAAGTTTGAAGGGCTGTAGGGACGCCTTTACTAAAAATGCAAGCGGACCTTGCTTTATGCAGTCCATATGCTTCGGATAAGTTGAAATGGCTTTTAAAACCACGTTGCAAACAAAATAGAGGAATTACCCATTGAAAGAAACTCCAGGGGTGACCCATTTTTGAAATATGAAGAATCATCCTCTTGCAATGCAAATGATCATAATGGACGCTGCTTATATCTAAAGTGAGATCCACTTACGCTAAAAACAAAAAGGTCGAAGATTCTTTGGTGTGATTTTAAATCTTAGTTTAGAGACTTTCCCAAGCTGAACTGGGAAGCCAGTTCTTGATCAGCGTTGACGTCAGTCAGTTTGAAACAGCACGAGGGCACCTTCTCCTAAATCAAGTACATCAGAGTTCCCCGTGTTCGTCCTAATCTCACCGTATTGCCTGGAAACAGGAAGGATGAAGAGGGTTGCAGAGGGCTGAGGAGGGAGAAATCTAACTATGAACCTGTAGATCCTGCTATGATCCCGCCTCCCTACCCAGTATATCAATTTAATCGTCCAAGGCTTAAGTGAACTGTAATAAGCACGTAGTTATTTAGGCAGTTTAAGTTCTAGTTCCAGGGTGAAGTAGTTTATTACAGCAAGGAGCGCTTTCCAGCTCCAAAGCCTCGTGTGAGCTGCTGGGCAGCCATTAGTGTGGGGGAGAGGGGGTTGGGAAGAAGGGAGGGAGGGCAACGTGGCCTCCGTGGTGGTCAGTTATCCCCAGAGGCGAGACCACAGACAGCCCTTCCCCCAGGTCTCCCAACAACACCAGTGAGACTTGTGTTTACCCGACCCCAGGATTGTGATTCCTGAGTTCCCATTCCTGGTTTCTGTGGCCAATAATGTCAACAGCTTATGATTTTTGTGTGACATTTTACAAACAGCTGGAAGGAAATGGTCAGCAGATTGTGTACTTGCCACAGGGTATTTTCGATGTGTGTCTGTTTGGGTCCCATGAGTGATTTCATTATTGACTAAGACGTAACAGATAAAGCGAAGCCCATCCCCCAACACAAAGGATGAAAACTCCTTGAAGAGCCCCCAGAGATAAGCATTTTGGGATCTCCCCATGACCCATTCCTTTCATGATATTTTGTTGTTACTATGGCCAGGCCAGAGGTTCTTGCAGTGATCGGAGACTTCACTGGGGTTACTTCTTCCCTGGGGCCTGCCCGTGCCTATCCTAGCCATTTACCTGGGAGAAACTCCCTTTGGACCATCTGGAGCCCCCAGATCCTGTGCTGTGAGAGAATGCGCAGGGTAACCAGAAGCCAAGCCCCTCAGGCCTCCCAGGGCAGCTCTGACCTGTCTTGCCAGCACCCTGACCGGCCAGAGGAACTGTGCTGATTACGTGGCTGCTGATAGCAGGATAAATGGTGACTTTTAACAATGAAAAGGAGGCGCTACAAATCACTTAAGTTAGAAACGAAATGCCGTTGAATGTTATGAGGATGCTGGCCTTCGAAAAAGCTCCGACCACGTCCCGAGCCCGGGAACTTTCCGACGGGTAGAAGTGAGTTCTGAAAAAGCTCTGACTAGTTTCTGCAAAGCGCCCGGGGGAAAATGATCAAGTGTCCGGGAGTCTGTCAGTGCGATGGGCCACTGACCTGCAGTACAAGAATAAGGGCACTCAGGATTTCCTATGTTCATGTCCTTGTCGGATCCTCTCTTAGTAGGGCTTCCGGGCTGGTGAGAAAGGATGGGTGTGAGGTGGGGTTCGCTGCGTACTTAAATGCTGCAGGAGGCTTCTGGCCGCCCTGGGTTATTAAAGAGGAGAAGCTAAGGCCATGGTTTGCAAGCTGGGCCGCCTCGTACTTGGTCTGGTAGAGAGCGGACGTCAAGGGATAATCATGACTTGCACAGATCATTTTAGATTTAAAACTTCTTTGCACTAAAACACGAATGGGGGTGCCTGGGTGGCTCATTGGTTAAGCGTCCGACTATTGATTTCGGGTCAGGTCACCCTCTCACGGTGTGTGGGATGGAGCAGCCCATGTCGTGCTCTGTGCTGACAGCACGGACCTGCCTCGGATTCTCTCCTCTCTCTGCCTCTCCCCCACTTGTGCGCGTGCGTGTGTACGTTATCTCTCTCAAAAATAAGTAAACATTAAAAAAACTCACAAATGCGTTTGAGTCCACGCTGCAGAATTCATACACGCTTTAAAGATAAAAAAAAAAAAAAACCTAAGAAGTAGCTTGTGTACGTCTAGTTGCTTAAGACTAGCACTCTACATCTCACAAGGCTACCTGCCTTTTTTGCTGTTTCGGTGATTTGGGTCGAAAAGGTTGAGAGGGTGTTCGAAGACGGGGTCAGAAAAATTTTTCTGTAAAGGGCTGGATCGTAAGTATTTTAGGCTTTGTGGGCCCTAAAGTCTCTGTCACTGTCACTTAACTCTTCTATTATAGAGTGAAAGCAGCCATGGATGAGATGCAAATGGGTGTGGCTATGTTTTAATAAAACTTTATTTATAAACAAAGGGGGCGGGCCAGAATCGGGCTATCGGCTGTAGTTTGTTGACTTACGTTCTAAAGTAACTTCCATTCATTCACTATATATTTGACAAGTGAATTGGGCACCTGCCCCAGGACAGGCAGTGCACCAGGTAGGACTGGCTATATAATTTGTCACACCTAATACAAAATGAAAATGTAAGGTCCCTTGCTCAAAAAACTGTTGAGAATTTCAAGATGACTGCAGAGCACTAAACTAAGGACTTGCCCTAGGCAAGAACCCTGTGTCCATGGAAACCAGCCCTGGGTCTAGGCCTCAGGGCTTGTGTTAAATAAACCAGAAACTCCTTGCTGTCCTGGAGCCCGTGTTCTTGGTAGAAAGTTCTCGAAACTTTCTAAATATTTTGTACCAATGACACAGAAGAGGATATTATAAAGCATTCATAAATTGTCCTCTCATTTTTTTACTTGATGGACGTTGCAGGTGTTTCTGATGTGGGCAATGTGGGACCCTGTGGGAGCATGTGGAATTGGGGGCAGTCCTGGTGTTGGTGGCCACTTCAGGCCCTGCAATTTCACCCCTTCTCAGCCTGAGGTGGTGGGTCCATTCATCGGGCCAACTCAGCTGGCCCTTGGTCACTTCCTGAAGCAGTTGTGACTGGACAGAGAGTTCAGGAACCATGTCCTTCTCCCATATCCCCTTGGGTACAGGACATCGAGGCTTTCCCCAGCCCGTTCCAGGTTTGCCCTAAAAGTCCAGGTGTGGTGTAGTTTGTCAGTGTAAATCCTGTACATTAGTTCCCCATTTGTGTAAAATGAGACCGATATGCCCGTGTAAAAACTGGAGACTTCCAGGAGGATATGAAAGAAACAATGATTATTCCTGGGAAGGGCTCTAAGCATCCAGTGTGATACATTTTCACTTCGTATTGTATGTTTTATTAGATACTTCAGTTCTCTCCATTTGAATGTTAATTATCTTCTAAATTATATGAAAAATAACTTTTTTTTGTTAAATTTTTTTTCAACGTTTTTTATTTATTTTTGGGACAGAGAGAGACAGAGCATGAACGGGGGAGGGGCAGAGAGAGAGGGAGACACAGAATCGGAAACAGGCTCCAGGCTCTGAGCCATCAGCCCAGAGCCTGATGCGGGGCTTGAACTCATGGACCGCGAGATCGTGACCTGGCTGAAGTCGGACGCTTAACCGACTGCGCCACCCAGGCGCCCGAAAAATAACTTTTAAAAATATCTCCATTTACATTAGTCCTCCAGCAAGACTCTGTTTGGTTTTTCCCTGTGTTTTGTAACTTTTTCTTAAAGTTTATTTATTTTGAGAGAGAGAGAGCACAAGCAGGTGAGGGGCAGAGAGGAGGGGAGACAGAATCCTAAGCAGTCTCCGTGCCTAATGGCACAGAGCCTGATGCGGGGCTTGAACTCATGAATAGTGAGATCATGACCTGAACCGGAGATCAAGAGTCAGACACTTAATTGACTGAGCCACCCAGGTGCCCTGCGTGTTTTGGAACTTCTTAAGGTTGGATGTGTCTGGAATTGGGATGTAGGCAGAAGTTTCCTGAAATCACACACACACACACACACACACACACACACACACACACACATACAGGCTTTCTCTCTGACTTGAGCTCTTGGCCAGCCTTCTGAGACTCCTATTAGTACCTGTTTTCATATGAGAACTGAGAAAACCTGAGGGGAAAAATGTGAACCATCTTTCTCACTTCAGTGACTCTGAAAACTTTTGGTAACAATGTAGAATAATGTTTCTAGTCACTTCAGAGAGGACTGAACCATTCAAGTAGAGAGATGGGTTGGCAGATCACCTAAGGTTGGCCTTCCTGCATTCAGTAAAGAACCGAACATTCCAGCAAGATTAAGAAGTCACGTCCCTGAAAAAGTCAGGAAGGCCCCATCAAATGTGGCATCAGATAACGACTGTCACTGACTTGTTCTGCCCCTGATTTCAGTGTCTGCTGCATATCCCCAGCTTCCCAAGCCTTCCTTTAAAAAAAAAAAAAAAAAAAAAAAAGGACCAAAAAAAAAAGGCAGCAACTTTTCGTTATATGGAGGTGAAGCTGTAAAAGGCTGGAAAAAAAGGTTTCTTTGAAGAGAAATTTCATCAGGTGACAGAACGTGTTACTGGAAGACACATCTCTGTTGTGAAAACGTTCAGCTGCTGGTTCCCTGTAGAAGTGACACGCGGGGCATTTTGCCCAGCTTCCCCCCACCCCCTAAAGCCTTCATGTGTTCATTTCCAGAGGCAGGTGTCAGATGTCAGTGCCATGTGTCCAGGAGGAGCACGTGATGAGGCCGACAGCCCCAAGCCCTGCATGTGTGCCTTGTGACCTTGACCACTTGGTTTATCCCTTTCACACAGGGCCCACTTCCTCGGTTTACCTGCAGATTGAATGAGATAATACAGTTCAAGCCCTTTGCATGCGGTCTGGCACCTGGAACACATTCCATAAACGTTAGCTAGGCTATTTTTAAGAGAAACAGGAAAAAACCCTAACAAAATGTTTAAAAAGGGTTATAAGTTGATTCCCGCCCCCCCCCCCCCCCCCCAGGAAACTTATCTGAACCAATGAAATAAAGAAACAAAATATCATAGACTGTAAACACTGGGGAGATGGGAGAAGGTGAGGGTTTTTGTAGTATCACAGTGTTTTTCCAATGTGATTCAAAACCCAGTGTATGTATAGGACATTTTTCTTTTATTTCCTAAATAAGTACTTTCAGTTTCTTTACTAAGAAGCTGAAACCTCAATTCTAAGTGCACTGCACACGCATCCAACCTTTTAAAGTTTATTCGGCCTCATGACTTTTATACTTTAAGGATTCAGATAACCTAGTCTATATCAACAGTCTTGGTAAAAAAAAAAAAAAAAAAAAATAAGCGGGAGAGGGAAGACTTGACTATATAGCAAGCCAGGTCTTTCTCTCAGATTGAACCTGAGCTTTGAAAGAGGATGATGGATGTGCCATTGCCCACCTCCTAACAAATTTTGTTCGCTGGTGTAGACCTTGTTGTCAAGGTATAAAGGTGCGAGGGACAGATTTTTATTGAGTTCTGAGTAGTCTCCAGTAGGAGGAAAATGGAAGTTCTTAATAAACATTGAAGTGGTCATTACCATCGAGGTTAGCATATTAAGCATAGCCTCTTAAAGTTCCTGATCACAAAAAAATTCACATTAAGAATGATTGAATGAGCATCACTATGAAATACGAATAGGGTCCCAAGTTATTCATGTTTCGTTGGACTTCAAAGTCATACTGAATGTTGCCTGGAATTTCTACCCACTATTTCCAGTTATCTTTTTGGTCCTTAAATGATTTGAAACAGAACCAAAGGCCGGTCTGCCTCTCAAAAGACTCTAGAAGAAAATCTAATTGGAGTTATAGTTACTCTAAGACAAAAATGAAGCAATTAACAGGTATTGTTGGTATGTTCTAAATTGATTACTCTGCCCAGAGGAAGTAATGAATGGAGAAATCATACGTGAATCACTTCTCAGGCTTTTTTTTTTTTTTTCTCCTCACTTGTGAATCCTTGAGCTCTTTTAACTGGGGAGGTTATTAGAAAAGAAAACCCAGGGGCTCCTTGGTGGCTCAGTTGGTTGAGTGTCTGACTTTGGCTCAGGTCATGATCTCACAGTTCACAAGTTTGAGCCCCGCATCGGGCTCTGTGCTGACAGCTCAGAGCCTGGAGCCTCTTCGGATTCTGTGTCTCCCTCTCTCTCTGCCCCTCCCCTTCCCCCCCGCCTCGCTTGTGCTCTGTCTCTCTGCCTCTCTCTCTCTCAAAAGTAAGTAAAAATTAAAAAAATAAATACAAAAAAAGAAAAGAAAAACCCACAAGTGTAGATCTGTTTCTTGATTGCAAGATATGTGTGTTGTGGGGAAGAAATGTCTCACATGCGCAGGAGTGGATGATTAAGCACTTGAAGTATATTGTTCAGATTATATAATTGCTGCAGGAACAGGACACGGTATGAGCTCACGGGAGAGATGGGCACTGGGCTGAGACCAGAAGGGCAGGACGATCCTGCCTGCAGCTTTTCAGAAGAGCACGTACTGTAGATATGCATGTGAGTGGGAAGGGTTCATAAGCAGGCCGTAGAGACAGGCAGTTTGAGGGAAATGCAAGTCCTGGAGGAGAGCCTGGTTTCTCATCGACTCCACCTTCTCCAACTTTGCTCGTCTATCAGCCCCAGTGGGACAGGATTCATCCAGTATCATCTGGGAATGAGTGGATTTTCCAGAGAGCAAAATGGACAAACTTTTTTTTTTTTTTTTTTAGTTTTAGAGTTAAAAAAGTGTTAATACCCTCCTCAAGCATTTGGGGAAGTTCATCAGAAGTAGTTTGAAGCAGCCTCACTTCCCTGCTTGGTTTTGGGGATGAGTTAGTTGCCTTCTAAGCAGCCAAAGTACAATGGTACAGAAATTGCAGTGTATTTAGGATGCGTGTGTGTGTGCGCGCGCGTGTGTGTGTTTTAGCTCCGAGTGGGTTAGTTCCTTTAAAATACTGGGGTGCCTGGGTGGCTCAGTCGGTTAAGCGTCTGACCGGCTCAGGGCATGATCTCTCTGTTTGTGAGTCCGAGCCCCGTGTTGGGCTCTTGTGCTGACAGCTTACAGCCTGGAGCCTGCTTCGGACTCTGTGTCCCCTTGTCTCTCTGCTCCTGCCCCATTCATACTCTGACTCTCTCTTTCTCAAAAATAAATAAACATTAAAATACCATCTGCTGTTCCTTCCCTCCACTACCCTGTATGTCTGCCCCCAAACTCTCTTCCTCCAATCACTTTCATGTATGTTTCAAGAAGGAAAGTTCATTTTTAAAAAAAAGTTTATTTTAAGAGAGGGGAGGGGCGGAGGAGAGAATCCCAGGCAGGTTCTGCACTGTCAGCATAGAGCCCAATGTGGGGTTCTGTCCCATGAGCCAAATCATGAGATCATGACCTGAGCTGAAATCAAGAGTCGGTCGCTTAACTGACCAGGCCACCCAGGCACCCCCAAGACAAGGGAAGCTCATTATAATAGCAGCTTAAGACAGATATCACTAGGAAGACAGAAGAACATAGCACTGGTAGGGGTTGCCACATTGGGAATGAGAGAACTCAGGGCCGTCACCCAGCTATACCAATGACTGTGACCTTCACTGCTCTCCTGCCTTCCTGGCTCTGTTTTTGCTGTCACGTGAAGCACGCTTGGACCTGAGGCATGATCTTAAAAACTCTTTCTGGCTCTCACAGTCTGTTACCTGCTGCAAGAAAATCCCATGTCTCTCTAAACCTAACGTACACTGTTTTCTGAATGTGTCAGAACCAGAAGCAGGGTTGGGGTGTGATGTTGAGTTGTTGATCCGTGTGTCTTTACGTTGCTGTTGATGCCTGACATGTCCTAGGTGCAACTTGCAGGTGCAGTTTCCATGTCTGCAGCTGGCCTGAAGGTCTGATGGTCGTCCCAACACTGAGGGTACATAACTAGGTGGTGAGTCATTGCATTCCTCACACATCTGTCTGTTTACAACGCGTAAACGTCATGAGTGCATCGTTAGGTGCACGATCGTAAGTGCAATTTTGGCTTCAGTCAGCATAAGTGTAAAAGAAGCACAGCGTTATTATTCTGCTTTAGGTACAAATTTACTGAATACCTACTGCGGTCTAACCCCGGAAATGGAGATTATTAAGCGCTATGAGGGAAACAGAACTGATGATACTTCTGATCCCACGGGGAGGGAAACCTATAAATAGAGCAGTTTGTACTGCTAAACCATGGGTTTCTTCAAAGAACGTTGAAAAATGAAGATGTGGTCAGGAGGCACTAGGGTTCAGAGGGAAGTGTGAATCTGGAGAGAGGTTTTGAAAGGATGTTACAGACGTGCTTTGGTGATGAGTGTATTTCAGACACGGGGCTCGAAGGAGGAGCCAGCTGCTGAGGTGGGTCCCAGTAACACATGTTCTAGGGCCTGTAAGCAGATTGGCATGGCTGCATGGGGGAATGGGTTGGAAAACACACATACACACACACACACACACACACACACACACACACACACACATACCCCAAATACTTGGGAGCTAGATATCTCCCAAGAAAGAGTAGAGTACTTTGGTGCTTTGGTGGAGGGCATTGAAAGACAGGAGATTTTCTCTGTGCCATTCTGGAGGACAGTCCCGAAAGGTCTGTCTTTCCTGTTTTCTGTTCAGAACCATCATTTCACAGATGTGGAGTGTGAACAGTGGACAGGCACTGCTTGAGACAAACACCTAAATGAAATCTCCGTCCCTCTGTAGTATTTTTAGATGGTAGGGGGTAGTGTGTGCACATATAGGTATAACTGATTTGAAGTTTTAAAGTAAAACAAAGTTTTTTGTTCATCTTGTTTGTATTGGTAACCACACCCATTTCTCGGAAGAATTTGAGCCTATCTTTGCCAATGATCATTTAAAAAAATTTTTTTAATATGAAATTTATTGTCAAATTGGTTTCCATACAACAATCAGTTTAAAGGAAAATTCAGGCAATAAATATTTATTGAGCAGCTGTTTGTCCATACCTATTAAAATTCAAGCCATTACACTTGCTCAAAAGTAAAAAAAAAATTTAATTTAATTTATTTTTATTTATTTTGAGAGAAAGAGAGAAAGAGGGGGAGAGAGAAAGTGAATGGGGAGGGGCAGAGAGAGAGAGGGAGAGAGAGAATCCCAAGCAGGTTCTGCAAGGTCCACGCAGAGCCTGACATGGGGCTCGAACTCATGAAACCATGAGATCATGAGATCATGACCTGAGCCGAAGTTAAGAGCTGGATGCTTAACTGACTGAGCCACCCAGGTGCCCAGGCACATAAGGGACTGAAAGTGAAAACTTCAATTCTGGCTCCTTGTGTAAAGCTTTGGAAAGGACTTTTATTCTTTGTCAGTTGCAAGATAAGTAACTATTGGTCTGAGAAAAAAAGTTTTTTAAAGTGTCCTTCTTTAAAATAATGCACTCGTCTGATTAAGTGATGTTTATCCATATTTATCAGTTTCAGGGTCAAAAAGCTGATACTCTAAAGACCACGCTAAATCTTTCCAACACAGTAATGGTGAGACTTTTTTTTTTAAATAAAACTACCCTTTCAATCCCATTTTCCTGAGCTCCTTCTTATAACCAGTGAGTATAATCATATTTTATCAGTAAGAGTTCAAAGAACAGAATATTTAAGATCAATAGGTTTGCAATAATTATTATATTTTTAGCAAATATTTACAATGTGAATGTTTCTAAAATATACTTCCAATTTAGAATTATATTCTGTACTACAGTCTTGACTATGGAAGCTAAAAATTTTAGACCTTGAGCAAAAGTGACCAAAAAAAAGGTCTAAACTTCTTTTTTGTTAACTGTGAAATAAGATAGTCATAAACACAGTAGGATTTCCTTTTTCTTACAAAGCATCTTTTTTTCTCCCCAGTTTTATTAAGATATAATTGACCAAAGCATCTTGGGGTGGTATTTTTTTTGGTAACATCATAGAAAGATTTATAATTAAATATCAGTTTTACTGAAAATGCACACAATTATTTATGGGAGCCAATGACTTTAGAGTTTATTCCATAGCTACACGTTGCTAACATTGGGTTTGATTTCTGAATTTTAAAGTAACTATTTAAAATGTTGCACAAGAAAAAGAAATGAGAAAACAGACTGTACTTACCTTACATTGCCGGTTTCTCTACTGAGTGGTATAAGGAATGGTGATTTCCAGCAAAAGTGACCGCAAAACATCTGTTGTATTCTCCCGTAATAAAACTTTATGCTACATGGGAAGTCTAACAAAAAAGAAACAGGTGTTCAAAATGGAAGATGTTAAGCCCATCTTCAGCCCTACCTGCACATGGCTGATTGCTATGACCCCAAAATGGGCCAGCCCAGTGCAGGCTGTAGTCTGATGCTCCCTTTTGGGTAGGGAAATGAAGGCCACCAAGTAGAGAATAGAAGCACTTCGGCCAATGCATGTGCGTATCACCATCCACCCTTAATTACTCACGTCTTAAGAATAGAAGGAACCCGGAGAGGAATCATAGAATGAGCTCTGAGCAGAGGTCAGGTTCACTATCAAGTAATTAGCCCTGAAGTTACTTTAACAGCAATTAATATAGTGTTAAACTATTTGCCTGTGATTGAAACTTAAATTGGTAACAATTAAGTAATGTCACCTTAATGCATGTAGCCTGCACGAAATACCGTGCTGGTGGTTCTTAAAGTTTTCTGGGATAAAAATCCTTCTTAAAATCTGCTAAAATTTCTGGACCTGATTTCTAGAGTAACCGCTCATCTAAAAGTTTGCATCTAAAAGTTTGCATAGACTTTCAAGTCTACCAACACTCCTTTCCCTTTTAAATTACCCTTAGACCTTGGGGATTTGTTATAAAGTATAGAATTCTACCTGAATTCAATACCTAGCCCTGCCACCTATATTTTGAAGACTCCACGAAAGTCTTTGAAGTGTCAATAACTAATTTTTTTTTGTATTTAATATGATACGTCACCTAGGTATGTGGATTAAACAATACAATATGACACACATATAAATGTGCCCCAAACCGTGTCCGCCATGCAATGGATTGTCTTTATTGATGAATAAATAAATTTGTCATGTGGCATAGTATGTTCATATGGGTTGGTCTGTTAATAGACTGGAGTCTTCCTGGAGAAAAGGGACCCTGAGAAGTTAGATGGTGATCAGAAAGTTTCTTGGAAGAGTGCAGGATCAGAGTAGCAAGATGGGGAGCCAGTGACAGTGTCTGTAGTGTGATCCTCCTCATAGCTGTCATATCTACCTCCACTCTAGGTAAACAAGTCAACAGATGCTACTCGGAGAGGCCAGACAGGTGCCTTTGTCCCTAGAGATGTGTTCACAGATTCCTCCAAAGTGTCCTATTTTTTCAAGAACTCTGAGCAGACCACTGCTGCTAACACAGCTTTCTTCAGACCAGCTCCTGTCGAATAGGAGCTGGAGGCCCTTTCTGGTTGTCATCCCAGCCGTGTCATCCTGTGACCACACTGTGGCTGATTGAGCTGTGTCTTCTGTAGAGAGCTAATCCCACCACTATGGGCTATTTTATTTTCATTGCCAGATTATGAGGGTTACCCGTAGTCTTTTGTGAACAGGCTGCAGTCTTGTGGACCAGAGTGTTATGTATCTGTTTAACAGAGATTCAAAAGCATCATGTAGTATGTTCAGCAGTCTCACGGGCGCTGTGCACGTTTGAAGACTGCCTTTGACTGGCGGATTGTGTGGGAAAACCTCAGGCTTTAGAGTCGGACGTATCTGTGTGTTGGAATCCCTCTCTGCCATTTACTGGCCTTTGAGCTGAGTCCCTGACATAGGTATCATAGAACATCTATCCATGACCTCATATGAGTACTATCTGTTCCTTGCTGGTGGTTATCATGATTGTGATGGCTTGTGGCTACTCACGTTTCCTGCTTCTCCTAGCAACGCTGCATGTTCATGGCCCGGAACCCTGGCTTTGCTCGAAAAGGACCATCTGATCTCTTGATTTGTTTTTGATGGGTTATCAGTTGAAGTAGTTTTTTTTTTTCCAAATGTATGGGGATGAAAAGAATAATCATCCACTCTCTGTCATAGAGGCTTATCACCACACATGTTACACTACGTTCCTAATTTAACCAATTAACCTGAGACGATAAAAGTTCACTCTGATAGTATTGTGTTCTGTGGAATGCAAAGCGATGTACCTAATAAGATTGGTTTATGTGCTTGGATTTGCTGTGGACTTAAAACCTTTTCAGATTTCTTAGGAACCTAGGACCCATTGCTTTAGGTTTTCTTACAAGGTTCACATGTTAAGTTGTTTTTACAAATCTGTGCATCATTTATTTTAGGTTAGTACCGCAGTCCTTAGGAATCTGATGTCGGTTCATAAAGTTAGGGGGAAAGTGATTGTTATCTGACCCTTAAAGCAGAAGCTAAAGATCTGTTACTTTGGGTCTTTCTGGAGTTAATTAACCCAGTCTCTCTGCTTTCCTTGGGTTGAATCCAGCATCAGCCCTGGACGGTTTTTCCCAGACTTACCTTCCCCAGACTCTCCCTCCCGAGGAATACGTGTCTTACACTGGAGCCCAGGACTAAAATTTACCATGCAAGGTGAATCCGAGACTGTCCTTAGTTTTATAGCAGAAGATACCCAAACATTTTCCAATGTGGTTTATAGAACATTTACAGAATCAATGGTATTGTTTCACTAACTCAGTCAATCCCACTGGTAAAATGGTTTAAAAGTCCAAGTCAAAAATTATATTGATGTTCATTGAAAATAAAATTGGGGGGTGCCTGGGTGGCTCAGTCCGTTGAGCGTCTGACTTCGGCTCAGGTCATGATCTCGCGGTCTGTGAGTTCGAGCCCCGCGTCGGGCTCTGTGCTGACAGCTTAGAGCCTGGAGCCTGTTTCAGATTCTGTGTCTCCCTCTCTCTTTGACCTCCCCTGTTCATGCTCTGTCTCTTTCTCTCTCAAAAATAAACGTTAAAAAAAAATTAAAAACAAAATAAAATCGGGTCTTTGTTATTACTGTCAGCCTGAAATATCTTGCACAGTCTTAGAATTCTTGCTATAGTTTTTAGTTTAATGTGCAAGCCTCATTTGGATTGAGGTACAGCTAGGAGTTGCTGTGTTTGAAGCCTGAGATTGTTTTGCAAATGGTGGATGTTCACATGATCAGTGAGAATTTTGTTCATGACGTTTGTTAGGGTCTTTGGAGAATCCGTCCTGGGCACCTGCCTCTGATTATTTTGGCCTAGGATGGTGACCAGGGATGGTTTAAATGTGACTTTTCAAGTACATTTGGTTTCAGAATTTGGTCATGTCAGTCCCTAGGCTGTAGGCTGTGAACCAGACAGAATGAAAAACAAAAGCAGAGAAGGGCCATTTCCTATTGTTAACAAAGCAGAGTGTAAGATTCTAGCTATTACCAGCTGTACCCACCACAGCCTCTTATCTATGATTTTTCTCAAACTTAGCATAGCCTTCCTCCTAGTGAGAGTCACAGGGAGTCAGGGCATGGATTGCGGTGAGTGGGGGGTGGGGCACAGGAAACGCAGGCTATTTCCATATTCTGAAGCCACCTGCATGTGAAAAGAAAGAGAGTGCCCGAACAAGGCTGTAAATATTGTGGCACCTTTTCAAGCCTTAGGCTTAGCCAGTTAGCACAGGCAGCATGCATAAAATACCACGCACTTTCGTCTTGCCTTTTGCAAAATGTTTGAGGGATTCGTAAACAAAACAAAACAAAAAAAATATATTGATTCACTGTGTATGCCAGGAGCTTGGACTGGTATTGGGCACAAGCTTATGTCCGTATGAAGAACGTCTCTGCCTTTTGACCTCAGTGGGCCTTTTCTGTGACATCCTGAGTAGTATCCAATTTTAAGTTTGAGATCCTTTGTGGATGTGAGGCCTGCCCCTTCCTTCTAACCCCTTTCACTGAGATGGGTACCTCTGATTCTGAGGATGACTTATCTGTCATTGCTGCCCCACTCATTGCCACTTAGGGGCCATGTGTTAGAAAATGGCTTACAGGAGGTCAGAATCGCATACATGAGGCGATGGTGGAAGCAAAGGACATTTTTTCGTTGGCTTTTTTTTACTAGTTTTGATTCCAGTTTACTTGTTTTTGTGACTTTGTGGCACATTCCCGATTTCGCTCCCCCTCCTTTCTCTGTTCTTTGAACAAGTAGACAGTAGTGGTCAAGCAAGGCTCCACGGAGACCCCCGGAAGCCTCCCACATCTCTTTCACCATAGCTGCTCAGATTTCTCTTTGACTCTTTGTAATGAACTTTTATTTCGATCTAGACACTCTGTGTTTTAAATAAAAGCACTCTTGAAAACCCCTTCTCTAAGGGCAAAGGATAGAAGAGAACTAAATTTTGTTGCACTTGCCTTTTACCAGGTCAGCAATGGCTCACACACCTACATGCATAAATGGGGGAAGACTTTGGTCAGTGAATGGGAGACTTTTGCTTTTCTATAACATTTGATTTCCGAAAAGTGTGCAAATATGCTTTATGACTGCTGGTCCGAGAATCACTTTCTGCATCCCATTGTTTTAAAGAATGTATGGGTGTCATTGCCTTGTATGATAGATAGATATCTAATGTCAGACTGTTGGGGTTGAAGGGAACTATGGAAATTATTTTGGGTCTAGTACCCCAGAGACACTGGTCAAGTTGCCTAATCACATGGAACTAGTTCTTGGTTAAACCTGGGACTGTAACCACATTTCAAGCCTCTAGGCCATGCTGTTTTTCCTAAGGCTAATTATTTTACTGGCTCAAGAGTAAATAGGTAGAGAATAAGCAAGCCTTAAACTACTTACAGGGCACCTAAAAACTACCAAATCATGTATTCCAATTTCTACAGCTTATGTCCAGGAAGCCCCAAAACATAAACACAACTCCCAAGTCCCAAATAACCATTGAATCAGAATGCTCCCACCATCTACAATTATATGTAGGTGGAATTGTTTTTTTTTTTTTTTATATTTTTTTTAACGTTTATTTATTTTTGAGACAGAGAGAGACAGAGCATGAACGGGGGAGGGTCAGAGAGAGGGAGACACAGAATCGGAAACAGGCTCCAGGCTCTGAGCTGTCAGCACAGAGCCCGACGTGGGGCTCGAACTCACAGACTGAGAGATCATGACCTGAGCCAAAGTCGGACGCTTAACCGACTGAGCCACCCAGGCGCCCCTGTAGGTGGAATTGTTAAAAATGGAGCCCAAACAACTCAATGAAGAAATAGATAAAGGCCTTGAATAGACATGTCTCGAGAGATGATATCCAAGTGACCAATATGCACATGAAAAAAAATACTCAGTGTCATGATTCACTTCACACCCATTAGATGGCAACTATTAAAAACAAACAAGGGGCGCCTGGGTGGCGCAGTCGGTTGAGCGTCCGACTTCAGCCAGGTCACGATCTCGCAGTCCGTGAGTTCGAGCCCCGCGTCAGGCTCTGGGCTGATGGCTCGGAGCCTGGAGCCTGCTTCCAATTCTGTGTCTCCCTCTCTCTCTGCCCCTCCCCCGTTCATGCTCTGTCTCTCTCTGTCCCAAAAATAAATAAAAAACGTTGAAAAAAAAAAAAATAACAAGTGTTGGTGAGGATGCAGAGGAATTAGAATTTTTGTGCAGTGATGGTGGGGACGGAAAACGGTACAGCTGCTTTGGAAAACAGCATGGTGGCTCTTCAAAAATTTAAACATAGAATTACCATATGACCTAGCAATCCCCCTCCTGGATATGTACCCCCGAAAAATCGAAAGCAGGGACTTGAAGGGATTTGTGCACCTATGTTTATAACAACATCATTCACGAAAAAGTGGAAGCAACCCAAATGTCCATTGATGGATCAATGGATAAAATGCACTGTATATAAATGCAATGGGAATATTATTGAGACTTAAAAAAAAAAAAAAAGGCAATTCTGACACATGCTACAACGTGGATGAGCCTTGAAGACATTCTACGAAGTGAAATAAGCCAGTCACAAAAGGAAAAATACTTTGTAATTTCACTTATGTGACATCCCTAGAGTAGTCAGATTCGTAGAGACAGAAAGAAGAATGGTAGTTGCCAGGAGCTGGGGGGAGGGAGGAGTGGGAAAGTGTTGTTCAAGAGGTACGGAGTTTCACTCTGGGAAAATGAAAAGGTTCTGGAGGTGGGTAGTGGTGGTGATGAATGCACAACATTATGGATGTATTTCATGCCGCTTGAACTATACATTTAAAAATGGTTAAGATGGCAAATTTCAGGTTATGTATATTTGACTACAATAAAAAATTTTAGATCATTAGAAATGGAGCCCAAATTTAAGCCATAAGAAAAGGATAAGGTACTTCTGGAAAGAATATTGCAGTGAGTGGATCTGTAAGAGAGGAATCTTTAATGGTTTATTATAAATAATGGCTGTCTAATTTATTGGGCATTTTCTATTCATCACAAAGTATTTGTGGAGTGTTTTCTGCATAGTAGTTTTTTGGTAAGTGGAACAGCAGATCTTTGCATTTAGGTAAGTAGACATTACTTCATGTGCTATTTCTTTTTTTTTTTTAATGTTTATTTATTTTTGAGAGAGAGAGAGAGAGAGAGGGAATGAGAGGGGGAGGGATAGAGACAGAGGGAGACACAGAATCCGAAGCAGGCTCTAGGCTCTGAGCTGTCAGCACAGAGCCCAACGCAGGGCTTGAACCATAAACCTTGAGATCATGACCTGAGCCTAAACCGGACACTCAACCGACTGAACCACACAGGCGCCCCTTTCATGTGCTATTTCAAGAAAGGAAATAACAATGCTTCCTTGGGCCAGCTGCAAACTTAAGAGTAGTGTATTTCAAAAACTATGAAAGAGAGGAGTTGGGATGGGGGTCAGGTATCATTTATTTTCCCTCTGTCATGTATAAGCCATATAGTCTAAATTTTCACTGCCCAGCTGCATTTTGCTTTGGTCAAAAGACAGCTGTGTACTGGAATTTAAAACACACACACACACACACACACACACACACACACACACACACACAGAACGGTGTTTGTGGTCACGGTCTCCAGGCAATGATCCTGAATCATCAGCTTATTAGTGATGCAACTTTGGGCAGTGGTCTCTCCTCTAGAATTGAGTTTCTATTAGACTGTATCCAATAGTCTATTCAGCTTTAGCATTTTGTGAACTCTATGCGATTTTTTAGCGCATATAGAAATTTTAAAACATCTTGCTCTTGACTCTTGATCCATCTAACTCTTCTCGTTTCGCAATCAAGAAAGTTCTTGAAAACTGCGCCTGGGTGGCGCAGTCGGTTAAGCGTCCGACTTCAGCCAGGTCACGATCTCGCGGTCTGTGAGTTCGAGCCCCGAGTCAGGCTCTGGGCTGATGGCTCGGAGCCTGGAGCCTGTTTCCGATTCTGTGTCTCCCTCTCTCTCTGCCCCTCCCCCGTTCATGCTCTGTCTCTCTCTGTCCCAAAAATAAATAAAAAAACGTTGAAAAAAAAAATTAAAAAAAAAAAAAAAAAGAAAGTTCTTGAAGATTGCTTTTGAGTTAAATGTAGGAAACCCAGTGGACTCAGGTAATAGCCCAGACCTGAGAAGAGCATCTTGGTGTTAGAAGGATTCTCAGTGTTGTTAGAGAAACATTTTCGTGAAAACCCCTCTTAAGCCCCCTTGATGCTAGTGCTGATGGGATCCATTATTAACTCCCTCTTGAGTCCCGTGGCGGGTGGGCCCTGCCACTTTTCTGCCATTCAGACGACACCTGGAAAATTCATAAGCAAAACATGAAGGGATGGATGGTGACAAAAGCTTGGCTCTCCATTCCGAAAATACTGGCTCGGAAATTGAAACAATTTTTTTTTTCCAGGGAAACAGAAAAATGAAATGGCTACCTCTAATGAGTGGTTTTAAGAAAATTCTTTTATTTCCTACTTAGCTAAATTTTCACATGTCCTTAGAGGCTTCCGTTGTGCTGGCTGTACAACGGTCATTCACACAATCTAGGTACATGCTAGACAGCACGGCCCAGTGTACTTTTGTGTTGTCAAGATATTTCCTTTGGCTGTAACTTTTTTTTTCTGACAGTTGATCGTCTCATTTTCTGGGAAGGGTAACGTTGAATGTCCTGGAAGAAGAGATACTTGGTTTCCAGTTGAAAAGTTAAATGTTCATCAACTAAATGTTACGTCCCCATGGCGATTACTCCATGATAGTCTCTCTCTCTTTCTCTCTTTTTTTAAACATTTCTTTATTTTTGAGAGACACAGAGAGATAGAGAATTGAGCAGGAGAGAGAGAGGGAGACACAGACTCTGAAGCAGGCTCCAGGCTCTGAGCTGTCAGCACAGAACCTGATGTGGAACTCGAACCGGCAAACTGTGAAATCATGACCTGAGCTGAAGTCGGATGCCCAACCGACTGAGCCACCCAGGTCCTCTACTCCAAGATAGTCTTGGTAAATGCACTAAGGGAAATTTTCTTTGACTATATGTGATGGATTCTTCTTTTTTTTTAACTATAAAATTTATAGGAAGAAAAATTCATAGTGTTCTCATGTTACTTTCTCATCTGTTGTCCTAGGCTTATCCAAGAAGATTGGCACCAAATATACTTGTAGGCTGATCAGTAGATCAACATCCCCTAGAAGAAATTAATTTATCTTCTCTCCCACGGGCACAATTCTGCCATTAAAATGTGAAGCAATGATTGATTTAGACATAATTATATAATAATAACCCATCAATATTATACTAAGCATTAATCTTCTAAATCCTCACAGCTCTGTTGTGAGTTAACCAAATAATTACATTTTACACGCTACCTTTTCTCTTTTGTATTACAGAACTACTACTGAGTGAATTACTGCTTCATCAACTACTTACAAGAGCAGATCTGCCATAATCATTCATTCATTCAAAAAGTATTATTTGAGGGCCTACTATGTGCCAGCCACTGTTCTGGAAGCTTGGGATACATCAATAAACAAAAGACAACATGACTACCTCATTGGGCATATATCGTATGATGTGTATTGAGTATAATAAAATAATAAAGTAAAATATTAAGTCACAAGTACTTTGAAAAATAATGGAGTAAGACTGGAAGATTAGGAGTATTGGGCCAGGCCAGTGATGGGGTAGTACGTTTCCTGTAGAGTGGTCAGGGTGGCTTTACTGAGAAGTAGATTTTTGTACGGATTTGATAGAAGTGAGGGAGTGACCCATGAAGATATGTGGGGGCAGAGTGCTGGGCGGGGGGTACAGCTAGTGCCCTGAGGTAGGGTGTGCCAGCGTGGCTAAGGATAGGGCGAGTTAGGGGACAAGTGGCTGGTGACGTCAGAGGTAGAGAGGGCCTCATTGAGTAGGGCCATGTAGGTCACAGTGAAAACTTGGCTGTTTCTCGGAGAGAACATGTTGAGAAAGGGAGTGGCCTGTCCTACGATTGTAGTCTGGGTGCTTTATTAAGAACAGATGGTAAGGGAGCAGTGGGTGAAGTCACTGTTACGACCTGGCTAATGAAGTCTCTTAAAACTTCACCAGCCTGTTAAAATTTATTGAAAAGAAAATGTTGAGTATTCTAAGGAAATGCAGCTGTACGGTTTTCCAGTGCTAATATTAGCCTGGTGCATTCTGGTTGATTGACCATCAGAGTACGAAAATTGAGGGCTCGTTTTTGGTCTGCCTTTTAATGAAAAGCTGAGCTATTTAAAAGTGGAAATTATACATCATGCAACTTTGTAATGTAAATGTGATTGAAAAGAGTCCTTCCTTCTGCAGTGTTTCGGGGGGCCTATGGAATAACCAGAAGAAAAAACACGCCCCTCACTTCCATGTAGTATTAGATTAAATTCTCCGTAATAGGCCTAGATTTTCAAATGTATCCAAAGGGAGGGGGGTGCACAGCGGGGGGAGCAGAGACTTCATCCCATCCTGGGTATCCGGGGCCTTTGGGATGGTGTCGGCTCGAAGCTGCCAGTGAAGTCATCGCAGCAAGATAGGGGTCTCCGAATCCTTGGAGCTCAGTTCTAACTATGTCACCTCCCTGTGTTCTGGGGTCTTACTTGCCTCCGAGAAGAATTTATATTAACGATTTTTTCACTTCTTAATGAGGGGAATGCTTACAAATACTCGGTGGGCTATTTCTTGACCTAAAGCCCGCGTCAGCAAAGCCGTATTTTCTTGGGCAGGTGTGTTGGGCAGGGGTGGGGGTGTGTGTGGCAGAGTCCTTGCTCCGATGTCCCTGAATAACAGCTCTGCCTCCAGCTGCCCAGCACCCCAGGAAGCCCCTTCCCTTGTTAGAGTCGCTCCTGCGTTCTGTGTTTCCCTAGCAATCTTCACTTCAATTTTTAAAACTTAAAAATTTGGAAAAAGCAGAAATACAAAGGGGGAAATGCGAGCGAAGCTTGCAATGTTGTTTATACAATTACTTTTTCATTCAAATATAAAAAAATAAAGATGAACAATATCTGATATTATTGGCTCCCCCCCAAAAGCACAGTTAAAGTCTCAATCACGTGTATATAAATGAATACACATATGTTCTAAATACTGAAAGTGTAAAGTCAACTTCCTTTTTTTTTTATTAAAAATTTTTTTAATGCTTTATTGATTTTTGAGAGAGACAGAGAGAGAGAGCAGAGTGCAAGCTGGGGAGGGGCAGAGAGAGAGGGAGACACTGAGTCTGAAGCAGGCTCCTGGCTCTGAACTGTGAGCACACAGCCTGACACGGGGCTTGAACTCACGAACCGTGAGATCATGACCTGAGCTGAAGTCAGATGCGTAACCGACTAAAAGTCAACTTTCAAAAGTAAGATACGTAAAAGGGAGAGTCTAAAATGATGTAAAACGATATGCAGCAAAAAGATATAAAACACAGGTAAATGATGTGATATAAAAATAATCAGCCAAGTGATATAAAATATCTAGGTAAAATGATATAAAATAATGCTTTGTTTATATCAGAAACTGAAATGTGACTGTGAATTTTACAAAGCGTGCATTTCACTTCACTGGGGTGATTACCAGGAGGGGTTATTTGGGTTTGGCACATTTAGTAATGAAAGCATGTGGTCATTTGGAACCTGTCTGGTTTCTTTTTAACTTGGCAAGCATGCCTGCTGGAGAGCCATGAAGTTTTTTCTAGTGTTTGTAACCAAGTCTGTCTGTGTTTTTGTTTTTCTAGAAGTTAGTTTGACATTCTTTCTCTCTCTCCAGCCTTTACTTGGAACAGTACCAATTCTCCTGTAACATTTGTGATTCGGACCTTGATCAATCATTGTTAGAAATGGAGGTTTCTGATGTACTCAGACTAGGGAAGGCACAGAAGGTGCCTTCAGATTTAATCTCAGAATCATCATCATTTGCAAAAGTTCTGAAAAACATTATAACTAAATTATGTATGCTGCTTGGGCAAAAAGCATAAGGCAAAAGGGAAGAAAAAAAAAAACAACCTCAACTCATCCAAACTTGCAAACAGCCTAGGTTAAGGATCAGCTGGCAAGATCAGACTACATTTTTTTAATGTTTTAATTTTTTTTTTATTGTTAAAGTTTTTATTTAAATTCTAGTTAACATAATATTAGTTTATATATTATTATTATATATTTATTATATTTATATAATATTTTATATTTATAATATATATTATATATAAAAATATGTTTATAAAATATATATTATATATAAATATATATTATAAACTATATATATTTATAGTTTATATATATTATATTATACATTTATTATATTTATATAATATTATTATATAATATTATTAACATAATATTAGTGTAATATTAGTTTCAGGAGTAGAATTTAGTGATTCATCGCTTACATATAACACGTGGTGCTCATCATAGCAAGTGCCCTCCTTAGTGCCGTCACCCATCTAACCCATCCCCCCCCACCTCCCTCCAGCACTTCTCAGTTTGTTCTCTATCGTTCAGAGTCTCTCTTAGGGTTTGCCCCTCTCTCTCTTTTTTTCTTTTCCCTATGTTCATCTGTTTTGTTTCTTAAATTCCACGAGTGAAATCGTATGGTGTTTGTCTTTCTCTGACTTATTTTGCTTAGCATGATACACTCCAGCTCCATCCACATTATGGCAAAAGGCAAGATTTCATTCTTTTTGATGGCTGGGTAATATTCCCAAGTAGAAGAAGGGAGCTGTAATTCTGACCTACAACAAGGTATTAGCATATACTTGTTAAAGTAACTTACAACGGTGCTGGATACACACCTGAAGCTTCTCGTAGATCACTTACTTGGCAGAATAAACTTTGAGACCAAATGCTTTTGTCCTGACTTTAGCAATGTATGTTGGAAATGTAATGGTAGAGAACAAAACCGTCCAGAAGCATTTCCGGAAACTGCACGTAAACACGTGTTAAAGCTGTAGTAGTCACAATTGCCTTCTTCTTAAGCCCGCTGACAGGTGTCCAAGGCTTCTGTTCAATGCTGGCCTTTTCTTTGCTGGGCCATTCAGAGGCAAGTCCTTTCAGTGGTGGTTTCTCCTTGACTGTTTTCTCCTGGGTTCTTTTTATGTGACTTGCATTTGACATGCGTTTCAAGCCTATATAATTTCAGGAGTTAGCGATTTCCAACTAACCAGCACCAGAGTGCCCATTCCTGCAGTGCTGCTGCAAAATTAAGTCTTCTAAGATGCAGTATTGAAGATGGACGTACAAACACAAGTTGCAGATTTTACCATTAATATCCTTACTTTAAAAAACTTCCGTTTGTTTCATTTGATCCAGAAGATCTTGGTCTTTTCTGTCATCCCATAGTTTGGAATCAGTGGGCCGGGAAACTGGAAGAAAGGGAATTATGGCATTGGCAAAGCGGGCATGTTCACTTGAGCGTGCATTGTGATGTTAATTAGTGCTTACACCTCCTAGTGGGCAGCTCAGATCCACAGCCACTAATTTGGAGCATTTGGGACGTGTGCTCAGCCCCCACCCGATGGCTGTTCTGTCACGCTTAAGCCACGGATGGGACCTAAATTTAAGTGTGTGAACGTAGACATCGATTGGGAGGCTCTAACTTTACCTGGCTCTCATTGCAATAGTTTTTAGTTGTTTTGTTTGTTGTTTTTATTTTCTTTAAATGTTTATTTATTTTGAGGGAGAGTGCACCTGCACATGCATGAGCGGGGGAGGGGCAGAGAGAGGGAGAGAATCCCAAGCAGCACGGAGCCCCTGGGGGCTTGATCTCCTGAACCCAGAGATCATGGCCTGAGCCGAAATCAAGAGTCCAGATGCTGAACGACTGAGCCACCCAGGCGCCCCTGTTTTGTTTTTAAAGGCTGTTGTTCAGCCTATAGGAAAGGGAGATGCAGAATAGGGTGGGTCACAATTCAGCATTCTATTTGAACTTGAATAATGACAGCCTTGCACCCCACGTTGCTTCTGTCCAGTCCTCCTTTCAAAGGCCAAGAAAATTATATCCGTTATTAAAAAATACCTTTTGGAGCTTTCTGTCATCATGGCTCCTCTCTCTTGTTTTAGTTACGTCAACTTTCCCACATGTTTTCTGAATTCAGGCACACAATTTTCACCCCAGTGGTAATAAGTGACCTGCCACCCTGGGACTTGCAAGAGCAATTTTCTTTAAGTACCCAATATGGCTGGACCCATCACCTTTACCCTCACGCTAGGTGCCGTGCTGTTAGGATAAAACCAATTAATTGTTGCACGAAGCGAGCAGCACTTACATACGGAATTCTGAGAGGTGATATTTAGTAACACTAAAACGCATCATGAAATTGGCGCAGTATAAACCTGATGGCATCTAATTTTTGTATGCCATTTTGGCCCCTCTTGACTCATCTTGGAGATAAATGAAAAAACCTACTGGCTACATTTGACTTTGAATAAAGCTTTGGCTTTCTGAAAGAGGAAGATCTCTGCCTGAGTTTGTGATCTCTCTGAGGCTAGATCTTAGAGTTGGGGTGAGTTGTCCACACCGAGCACGAGTGATTTACAAGAAGAAAGAAGAAACTTGATGGCTGGTAGATGTATTGGTTCACAGTTGATATCATTGCAGTTTCAAGTTGCTTTAAGCAGGGTTCAGGCAGTCATAGAAGAACATTGCCTTCTAGTGACAAATGTGCTTCAGTATCATATTGACTTTAAAAGTGGTGAAGGCCAGCCCAGTTGGTGCCCACGGATGTGTACTTGCTGTCTTCAGGGAGGCGAGGTAGTAGAACCATTTAAGGGGTGAACTTTAGAATCAAGCCCAGCTCTGGAGTCTTCTAGCTGATGGACCTGGAGCTAGGCACTTCACTTTTTGGGGGGCCCCAGTTCCCTTATCAGTAAATGGGGGTAATAACAACATGCTGACGAGGATTAAATGAGGTGCTGCATGGAAAGTGCTTGGTGTGGTTACAACCACATGTTCCAACGTGTCAACCATCGTAAATAGGTTTCTGGTGTTAGCATGAGACTTGCTTGCTTGTCATTATTTGCACAAATAGAAAAAAATTAAGAAGAGTAAAATTTTTAGCTTTGCTGGAAACCAAAAGGGGTTGAATGCATCGAGTGCAAAGAGCCTTGGGAGGGGAGACAGGAGATCATTTTAACTCTGCTGCTCAGTAGCTACCCAACTGAGGGTCCAGCCCCCTAGCTCTCTGGGTCTGCATTTCCTCATCTTCAGAGGAAAAGGTTTGCCCCAGCCCAGCGCTGTTGTCCTTGCTAACGTCAGCATTTCGTGCGTCCAGGAATGCGTGATTATTTCATTTAAAATACCTCACTGTGGTAGACACTGAATAAATATTTGCAAAGTTGAGTGGAATCTGCCAACTTTATCTCTGGAATGTAGATGACGTGGTTTTAGGATAGGCATTATAATGGCGTAGAAAACAGCAGTCGTGCTTTTTGAGATTAAAAAAGAAGACATAAAATTCAAAGCCACAGACAAGCTGCTGTCATCAAGTCCCACAGACTGAGGGGCCTACACAAGAGAAATTTATCACCTCAAAGTTCTGGAGGCTAGAAGTCCAAAGATCAAGGTTTCTGCAGAGCTGGCTCCTTCTGGGGGCCCAGAGAGAATCTGTCCCACACTTCTCTCCTAGCTTCTGGGGGGTTGCTGGCCATCCTTGGCACTCTTGGTCTCTGCTGTATCACTCCCACCTCTGCCTCCATCCCCCCCTGGCATGCTCTTTGTGTGCGTGCCTGTGTCCAAATCCGCCCCCCCCTACCACCTTTTTTAGAATGGTGCCTATCATATTGGAGAAGTTGCTCACCCTCTTCAATATGACCTCATCTTAACTCGTTACATCTGCAGTGACCAAGATCACATTCTGAGCTACTGGGGGTCAGGACCTCCACATATGAATTTTGGGGTGATGCAGTCTACCCCCAATAGGTTACTTGTTCCATCTTCTAATGCTGCTCCCCAGCCAGCCATCCTTCCATCCTTCCCCCCAGTAAACACTACTGCTTAGGACAGGTGGGTGGGTACCAGACAGTCTTATGAGGAATTTTCTTCACAGAAGGATCTTTAAAGTCCTACATAAATGGTCCCCAGCTAGTTCTCAGCAGTGAATCCTTTAATTCGCGGCTGACTGGTGACTTTTGTTTCTATCTCATTCCTTTTGCCTTTTCTCTGGCTGTCCCTCTAATTCTGCTTTTCCTCTTTCCTCCTCATCCCGTTCGCCTTCTTCACCGAGCATGTCACTTGTCATAAGCAGACCATTCTGCCACCAGATGGTGTGCAAGGATTGTGAAAAGAATCGAAAGATGTTGGCCAACGTGGCCGCTTTTCAATATTTTATTTCCAGGAAAAGGCTAGCACTGCCAGCCCCAAATGAGATTCTGAGATTGTGTAGATTTGACTTTCCATATAAATTTCATCTTCTTTTATTGTGGAGACAGAAACCAGAACTGGAAATCTTGCAGAAAAGAAGCCTGTATAATTTGATGAATTAAGTTCATAGGAGATTCTGATTCAGAATGGATTTGACAGTATTATTAGGCTGAGATGTGGGAGCGAGACTGTCGGGTCGGAGGGCCACCTCCTCAAACAGATAGATTCAGAAATCGCAAGAAAAGGGAAATCGATTGAGGGCACGCATGCTATTCGTGACTTGAGCTGTCCCCTCATTCAACAGTGTCACATGAGGCCTGCGGCCTGAATGCCATTCGAGACTGCAGCCACTCACAGTCTGCTTTGCTCAGCTTATATAGTGTTTTCTTAGAATTATTATTATTAATTGCCAATGTTACAATAATCACGGTATTTTCCACAGTCACCCAGATTTCGGGCTTCTTTTGGAAAAGAGAAAATCTGAAGACCCAGTGAGACTGGCTCCTAGCTTTTCTTGGCAATGCTTTCGTATGGCTGAGTTATGCCTGTCCCTTTCGTCGGAATGTGTGATTTCCAGTTTCACTCTGTTTCCTCCACCCCCTCTTATGTTACCCTGAACCTTTACCTTTGTTTAAAATGTTACCTGCCTCTGCCCAGCCCTTGAAAGGTATTTGAATATGTGACCCTGCTCTCCTGTTCCCTAGGTGAAGACACGGGGCCTGGAGAGGGGAACTGATGGCTGACTCAGTGCCACACGGTTCTTGCTAACCCAGGCTGCCCCTGTGACTACCTTGCACAGAGGAGCCCTGCCTTTCAAACAAAGAGCTAGGAGAGAAGGCAAACACTAATAATTAAAACATGAATCGCCAGGGACCCCTGGGTGGCTCGGTCAGTTGAGCATCTGACTTCGGCTCAGGTCACGATCTCACAGTTCGTGGGTTCGAGCCCCGCGTCGGGCTCTGTGCTGACATCTGGGACCCCGGAGCCTGCTTCGGATTCTGTGTCTCCCTCTCTCTCTGTCCCTCCCCTGCTCACGCTCTGTCTCTCAAAAAATAAAATAAAAAATGTTAAAAAAAGGTTTTTTTTTACAACATGGGCTGCCATCACTCGGGTGTAGAAAAGGAAACTGGAGACACACACACACACACACACACACACACGAAGAAATGGGGAGCCCTTAAGTAAACACCTCACAGAGAACTTGGGAGAGAATGGGTAGATACACGATCAGAAGACCATCGGTCTCCAGAAAGAAAGGAGCTCTGAAGGATTTACATGCAAGTTTGGGCTGTCTTTGGGGCAGACTCACGATTAAGCATTAGGCAGGTTAATTAAGGAGACTAGGTAGCAAGTCAGCTAGAAACTGGATGGTTTATCATGACGCCAGGAATCAGCAGAATGCCTTTGTGGGTGCCTGGCAGAGACTCTCCATATCAACGCAGGGACCGAGGAGGGAAAACAGACGGGGTAGCAGTGATTGTAAAGGAGGGAGCAGAGAATTTTTGGCCCCAGTGAAAACCAATGGCAGCATCAGTGGGTAGAGCTGACTCCTGGGTGATTTATTGGCAATAGCAAGACTTATTGAGAGTTTACTCTGTGCTAGACTCTGCACTGGGCTTGATACGTGTGTTATCACTGCAATGGCAGCCCCCGGAGGCTCGGTCTGGTGATAAATGCCCTTAATCAAATTTGGGCTGGCCAAGCGGTAAATGCACAGCATACGTAGGATGTGATCCGCAACAGTGGCTGAGACACATGGTTTTGGTTGGATGACAGGTCACAAGTTTTATTTATTTATTTTTTAGATGTTTACTTATTTTTGAGAGAGGGAGAGAGAGAGAGGGGGAGGGGATGAGTGAGGGAGGGGCAGAGAGAGAGGGGGAGAGAGGATCTGAAGCGGGCTCTGTGCTGACAGCCGAGAGCCCCGTGCGGGGCTTGAACCCATGACCACGAGATCATGACTTGAGCCAAAGTCAGACGCTCAATGACCAAGCCACCCAGGTGCCCCAACAAGTTTTAAAGAAGTAAAATTTTGGGGTGCCCAGGTAGCTCAGTCGGTTAAGTGTCTGATGCTTGATTTCGACTCAGGTCAAGATCTCGTGGTTTGTGAGATCGAACCCCATGTTGGGCTCTGTGCTCTCAGCACGAATTCTCTGCCTGGGATTCTCTCTCTCCCTCTCTCTCTGCTACTCCCCCACTTGCATGCATGCGGTCTCTCTTTCTCTCTCTCTCTCTAAATAAATAAATATACTTAAAAAAAAGTACAGTTTTAATTTCTAGCATGTAACAAATTTCCAAAGGGTCACTAAGCTGGAGGACTGACAGATTGTCAGTGAACCTTTATCCTGAAAGCACGATGTAGCTTTTGGGAAAGCGTAGTCTAGAAAATCTTATTGCCGCTCAGGGTGTGCTGGTAAAATCTGTAAAAAGGGCACCTCACGAAAGAGCTAAGCAAATGACCTTTGTGGAGAGAGAGAGAAGATTGCTGGGCTTCTAGAAGAGGGAGCTGTGTGTGGCTGGAGCCCTTTTGAGGAGGGGAACGCATGGGGCTGGTAAAGAAACCGTGGATGTCCCGTCCCACCTTCCAGAAGCCCCTCTGATGCTTCAGAGGCGGCAGCTCTGAAGGAATGAGTGCCCAGACCCGTTGTGTGTAACACGGTTATAATCGATCTAGAACAGTAGCTGGATCTCTCTGTTTGTGGATGCTGTTAAGCTCTTTGGACCAGAGGACTACTAAACCAGTCGGGAAAAGCTGCCAGAACTCCTGGAAGATACAAATCCTAGACGCATGTATTGCATCTGGAGAAGAGTGATTCCAGTTGTAAACTTACGATGCCCCATGAAACCCCAGGCTTTTAAAAGGTCCGCTCGAGAAAGCCATGATGTTCTCTAAGCCTTAAGAAAACTCAGTTCTCAGAATATTACTACAGGACTAGTTGCCATTTCTCAAAATCCAACAGTCCCACCGATAGGTATTGAGTCCCTGTTATGGGCACAGAATGGAACTGGACATAATTCGGGAAGAAACCTGCCAACTGATCTTTTCTCCTTGCTTTCTTACTGTGTCCAGTGGTTTACTTTCTTTTTCTATTTGTTCTAAGGGCAGAGTCACACCCACGGCTGAGTGAGGCATTTCCCTCCATTTCACTTGCTGTTTTAGTTTGTCTGCATTAAGAAAAAAGAAGTTTGAGTTCACTCCTACTCCAAAGAGGGCATCTTCCTGTTGTCACAAGCGGACTTAGTTATTTGACCTTATGCTGCTCTTATCGAAAGTCGGCTTTCTCACTGTCTGCGATATCATGGTTGCTACACCCAGAGATCCACTCCAAATGGCTGCTTCTCATATTTGGGGAAAAGAAAATTTTTTTTTAATTTTCATTTTTTAAAATAATTTTATTTTTTAAAATTTATATCCAAATTAGTTAGCATCTAGTGCAACAATGATTCCAGGAGTAGATTCCCCAGTGCCCCTTCCCCATTTGGCCCATCCCCCCTCCCACGACCCCTCCCGTAACCCTCAGTTTGTTCTCCATATGTTTGAGTCTCTTCTGTTTTGTCCCCCTCCCTGTTTTTATATTATTTTTGTTTGCCTTCCCTTATGTTCATCTGTTTTGTCTCTTAAAGTCCTCATAGGAGTGAAGACATGTGATTTTTGTCTTTCTCTGGCTGACTGATTTCACTTAGCATAATACCCTCCAGTTTCATCCGCGTAGTTGCAAATGGCAAGGTTTCATTCTTTCTGATTGCCAAGTGACACTCCATTGTATGTATATCCCACATCTTCTTGACCCATTCATCCATCCATGGACATTTGGGCTCTTTCCATACTTTGGCTATTGTCAATAGTGCTGCTATAAACATGGGGGTGCATGTATCCCTTCGAAACAGCACACCTGTCTCCCACGGATAAATTCCTAGTAGTGCAATTGCTGGGGTGTAGGGTAGTTCTATTTTTAGTTTTTTGAGGAACCTCCTTCCAGAGTGGCTGCACCAGCTTGCATTCCCATGGGGGAAAAAAATATTTGTATGTGAGTATTGTTTCTGGTACCCCGCATTCTCTAAGAGCTTAAAATATTAATGCTGAATAAAGGGCTATTTTTATGTTAACATTCCCTTACTGACTAGCCTCGCATAAAAATATTTTTTCCTTATGTTTTTACCTTCAGTGGACAACCTTTTCACTAGGCTCAGTGTCTTTGTATTTGTCTCCTCCTCCATTTCTTCCTCTTCCTCCTCCTTCTCCTCCTGTCCCTCTTTTAGCCACAACCAATAGCAAGAAATGTACTTTACACGACTACTCAGTATAAGTATACACAATAAGAACAAGTTTCTTGAACCACATACCTTTAAGATATGTGGTTGCTCTGCTATGCTCTGTTCTGTCCTTTTTCATTAAAAATATGCTAATTGGGAACAAATAATCCTAAAGACCCCACAAACAACCGCAAAAGACCCCAAATAGCCAAAGTAATGTCGAAAAGGAAACCAAAACTGGAATTATCATGGTCCTGGACCTTAACCAGTACTACAAAGCTGTAATCATCAAGACAGTATGGTATTGGCACAAAAAGAGACACATAGGCCGGTGGAATAGAATAGAGAACCTGGAATTGGACCCACAAATGTATGGCCAACTAATCTTTGACAAAGCAGGACAGAGTATCCAGTGGAAAAAAAAGACAGTCTCTTTAGCAAATGGTGCTGGGAGAACTGGACAGCGACATGCAGAAGATGAAACCGGACCACTTTCTTACACCAGACACAAAAATAAACTCAAAATTGATGAAAGGCCTAAGTGTGAGACAGGAAACCATCAAAACCCAGAGGAGAAAACAGGCAACAAACAACCTCTTTGACCTCAGCCGCAGCAATTTCTTGCCTGACATGTCTCCTAAGGCAAGGGAAACAAAAGCAAAAATGAACTATTGGGACCTCATCAAGATCAAAAGCTTCTGTACAGCAAAGGAAACAAGCAACAAAAGTAAAAGGCAACCGATGGAATGGGAGAAGTTATTTGCAAATGGCATCGTATAAAGGGTTAGTATCCAAAATCTATAAAGAACTTACCAAACTCAACACCTGAAAAACAAATAATCCAGTGAAGAAATGGGCAGAAGACATGAATAGACACTTCTCCAAAGAAGACATCCAGATGGTGAACAGACACATGAAAAGATGCTCAACATCACGCATCATCAGGGGAAATACAAATCAGAACCACAGTGAGATGCCACCTCACACTGGTCAGAGTGGCTAAAATGAACAACTTAGGAAACAACAGATGCTGGCGAGGATGTGGAGAAACGGGAGCCCTCTTGCACTGTTGGTGGGAATGCAAACTGGTGCAGCCACTCTGGAAAACAGTCTGGAGGTTCCTAAAAAAATTAAAAATAGACCTACCGTATGACCCAGCAATAGCACTACCAGGAATTTATCCAAAGGATACAGGAGTGCCGATTCATTGGGGCACATGTACCCCAATGTTTATAGCAGCACTTTCAACAATAGCCAAAGTTTGGAAAGAGTCCAAATGTCCATCAACTGATGAATGGATAAAGAAGATGTGGTTTATATATACAATGGAATATTACTCGGCAATGAGAAAGAATGAAATCTGGCCATTTGCAACAGTGTGGATGGAACTGGAAGCTATTATGCTAAGTGAAATAAGTCACTCAGAGAAAGACAGACATCATATGTTTTCACTCATATGTGGAATTTGAGAAACTTAACAGAAGACCATTGTGGAAAAGAAGGGCGGGGGGGAAGAGTTCAAACAAAGATGGAGGCAAACCTTTGTATTAAGAGACTCTTAAATACAGAGAACAAACTGAGGGTTGATGAGGGGGGCAGGGGGAATGGGAAAATGGGTGACGGGCCTTGAGGAGGACATTTGTTGGGGTGAGCACTGGGTGTTGTATGTGAGGAATCATGGGAATATATTCCCAAAGCCAAGGGCACACTGTATACACTGTATGTTAGCTAACTTGCCGATAATTACATTTAACATACATACATACATACATACATAAAACAAATGCTGATTGTGGTCCATTGAGTTTGTTAGCCTGTCGTAAAAGCAATACTCTCATTCATGTGAGTAAAGCCTAACCTGTAGGTCCACTTTTGCTCCCTCTCCCTTTCTTCATTTCGTTGTCAGAATTAAATAGCATTGTTTTGAAATTAGAGAAAAATAGCTATCAGGGCCCCCCATGTCAGTATGGCAACAATGATCATTTTGCATATTCCTTCCCTACCGCCCTTGTCCTTATGCTTGTATAGTTGTGTGGCCAGGACACCAGCTGTGAGCCCCACTTGTCTGATTACATAGTACTGCAGGGTCTCTTGAGTAGAGTACGGTCTCCTTGAGGTATAGTTGTATTTGTTGCAAGCACCTTGACATTTACGTAGTGTTTGGCCGCCAGATAGAATGCTGACTGATTTTTATTGAATTTGCTAATATTCTTTTCATTATGCATTTTTTTTTCTAATTATAAAATCACGCGTATGAATTTGGGAAATTCCAGGCGAGTACAAAGTAGAAAACAGCATTTAGAATTCCACTCTTCCAGGATAAACACTATGAACCATTTAGTGTCTTTATATAATTTCTATGTGAGTATAGTTTGAGATTGTTGCTATAATACTTCATGTACTATCTTATATTCCTTTTTTAAGCTTGACATTGTACTATAGACAGTCTCACTTACTGAAATCATTTAACAAATACCACTTAAAAATTTCTCTATTATTGCTAATTTAGGTAGTTTATAGTTGTATTTGTTTTGTATGTATGTGTGTTTTTCTATAAAGAACTACAGTAAGCATTAGGGCCTAAATACTTATCTGCATTTTAAGGCACATCCTTAATATAGATTTAAACAGCAGGCTTATTGGGCCAGAAGGTATGGGCGCTTTCTGGACTCTTGACACTGACTGCTGAGTCCAGGTTGGGATTCCAGAGTGGACCACTGTGTTTTTAATTTTTTTTGGTAATGTTTATTTATTTTTGAGAGAGAGAAAGGTGGTGGGGGGAGGGGGAGCGGCAGAGACAGGGTGACACAGAATCCAAAAGCAGGCTCCGGGCCCTGAGCTGTCAGCACAGAGCCCCACGCGGGGCTCGAACCCACGAACTGTGAGATCATGACCTGAGCCGAAGTTGGACACTTAACCGACTGAGCTACCCAGGTGCCCTGAGGATCACTGCTTTTTTTTTTTAAACATGAGAGGGAACTTGGAATTACTCAATATCTACGTGTAACGTGTCTCAGAAGGGAGGGCCAGTGTCAGAATGACGGATCCACACTCCTGAAGACATCGGTGAGGGTTGAAAGCCAGGGCAGAAGATGATGTCGTGTCCCCTGACCCAGGGAGAAAATAAGTTGGCAGGGGTGGGGGGTGACCGAGTTTGTGCATGTGAGTATACAGGTGTGTTGGGGGCGGGAGAGCTAAGGAAACCCTGCAGAATGGTTTTTATCCTCTCGACTTTTATCTTCCCAGAGTCAGGGAGTAATTGTGGAAGTAGGGAATAGGAGGGGCATTACGGTGACTTGCAATAACCCCCTTGAGAAATGGAAGGGGGAGTTGCCTAGCAACCCTTTATAGGAAGAGGTGGATGGAGAGTTCCCAAATAACACTGGGGAGTTCACTGAGCCGGACCTTCCTACATCTAAAGTAGTACCAGTCTGCAAAGTCCTCTGATTTTTCTATGATCGGGAGTGCCTGATGCTTCAGCAGGGAAGCAGAGAGGAGAGTGGATGAGCTGATCTGGGCTAGGAGTTTGTAGAGTGGCTGCCGAAGTTGGGAATGAGGCTAAGGAGGCAAGGACTCTAGCAATAGTGTTGTTTAAGTGAGGCATCATGGGATACAGGGCACCAGAGGGCCTATCAAGTTGATGGAATGGGAGGAAAGGAGCGTATTCTGTGTATTTATATTTGCAGCTCAGATCCTGAAATACAGGCTAGCCTGGGGTAACGGTGTCGGAGGTAGGAAGGCTCCGGAGCCTCCAGAGGAGGCTCCTGGAGACCTCTCTCCTTAGAAGCTAGTTTTGAGTCTACTCCATGGGTTCAGGTCAGGAGCAGGGAGATTTGAAGACATTAAGAACTAAAGCTGCTATCGGATGCTTTCGCCTTTTATCTTCGACTAGAAGGAAAATGCTAACAGTGGCTCAGAACAGCAGACTAAATAGTTCGGTGCTGGTCTGCTTGGCGCATCCTTAAAAGGCCAAATGGTGCCTCCCTGGACATACTTCAGAAATAAAATTAAGAAAGTGCCCAGAGCAGTTTGCATTCTGGGTCAAAGTGAGAAATTCGGGCTATCTTCCATCAGGTCGAGGATTATACTAGTGGACATTCTGAGGACTGGGCATTCTTGGATTAACTTGACATGTTTGGATTTAAAGGATCGTTTGGGACAGAACCAGACCCCTCAGAAGGGCTTCTGGGGTAGGGATGAGAGATCTTGGTGAAGCAAAATGGCCACCCGCCAAGGTATTTGGGCCAAATGGAGGAAGTCAACGTTGCTCAACACACTTCATTGGATTGTGTGGTTATTTCTGGAGTTGGCGTTTTCCGAAAGAGTATTATCAGTCTGCCTCTCCATTACTCTTTTTGTCTCAGCAATATTATGGAAGGGGAATGTCTGGGTATTGTATTCTGAAGTCAGATGAAGTTTGTTTATGACATTAACTGAAATGTAAGTTGGCTCTTTGTAAATATTGGAAAAAAGCCTTCCAGCTGCTCTTTTTCCTGCTCTCAAGCTAATGCTAATCAATGAAGGTATTTGATTAACCTCTTGAAGCCTATTATTCAAATAGGCCTTGAATGACTAGACTGATAAATTGGACAAAATTAATTGCGGGAGGTGACGAACTCTTGTGCGTCACCACAGTTCATACAGCTCATTCTGCCGGTTCTCTCAAGCGAGACCATTAACTCTGGGGTGTGATAGACACCAGACACCGCAACACAAGCCATGTTTCATTTCAGAGCAGAACTTGAGAGGACTAAATCTCTCAACACTGCCTTATGCAGTGCAATTATGGGATAAACTTGAATCAATTTGTTGCTTCTTTTGAATTTGGAACGCATTTCTGTATTTTATACGGGCTTTATAGATGTGTGTATCACGTTCCTAATCATCCTTCTCTTTGAACTCATGGTTAGAGTAAGGAGTTGCTCTTTGTTCATTGTCCTACATCGGTGATCCTTGTTTAAGAAGGCCGGCAGGGGCTCCTGGGTGGCATTCGACTCAAGTTATTTAATGTTTATTTATTCTTGAAGGAGAAAGAGACAGAGTGTGAGCGGGGGAGGGACAGAGAGAGAGGGAGACACAGCATCCAGAATCCGAAGCAGGCTCCAGACTCTGAGCTGTCAGCACAGAGCCCATCACGGGGCTTGAACTCACAAACTGTGAGGTTATGATCTGAGCCAAAGTTGGATGCTCAACCGACTGAGCTACCTAGGCGCCCCGCATCTGACTCTTGATTTCAGCTCAGGTCATCTCATAGTCATGAGATCGAGCCCTGAGTTGGGCTCTGCTGGGCACGGAGCCTGTTTGAGATTCTCTCTTTCTCTCCCTCCCTTTGCCCCTCCTCCGCTCATATTCTCTCTCTCTCTCTCTGTCTCTCTCTCTCTTCCTCTCTCAAAGATAAAACAAAGGCAGGCACCCAATCTTGAGAGAATGTTGCAACGTAGAAGAACTAGAAGGGAATCCACAATTAAACTCAGACCTAGTTCCAGCCTCTCACTGGAACTTTGGACATATATCTGAGTGCCCCCAGTTAAAAGTAACATTTAGCCTATGGAGAAATCTTGGAGGAATCACAAGAGTGATTTTGAGATCTGCAAATAGAACCAATATGAAGACAACATGAAACCAGACTTATTTCTTCTGGAAGGAGAAAGATTTATGGTAGACCAAAAGGCATCTTCAAATATGTGAAGGGTTAGCTATTACTCCTGGGATAGTGTGATATTGTCTTTTGATATACTCTCTGGATAAAAATCAGGGAAAATTGGTGTAAATGGTAACAGATGGGAGGAAAAGAATTTTCTGACAGGAAATGCAAAGAGAACGCTAACAAAACGTGTGGATTTCATTTCTCTAGTGAAGGTCTGACCATTTTCTAGACATTGGATTGAATAGATTTTTCCATTGGTGGTGACCCACAGCTGAGTCTTGTTCTCAAGATGCTGAGGTTTTATGATTCTGTCACCATTCAACTTTGCCCTTTTAGAATGTCACTTTTACTATGATCTCTTCTTGGAAGTAAAAATATCTTTTCTCAGGTTAATTCTTAGAAAACGGTAACGGTGTTCCATTATGGAGTTATTTATACCTGTGTTGATAGAAAAGGCTGTGTTTGGGGCGCCTGGGTGGCTCAGTCGGTTGAGCGTCTGACTTGGGCTCAGGTCATGATCTCGCAGTCCGTGAGTTCAAGCCCCGTGTCGGGCTCTGTGCTGACAGCTCAGAGCCTGGAGCCTGCTTCAGATTCTGTGTCTCCCTCTCTCTCTGACCCTCCCCCATTCATGCTCTGTCTCTGTCTCAAAAATAAATAAACATTAAAAAAAATTAAAAAAAAAAAAAGAAAAGGCTGTGTTCTCAACAGATATTTAAAACTCCAGACTGAGGGTGACTTTTTTTTTTTTTTTTTAATTCAAATCCAAGTTAGGTAACATATAGTGTAATAATGATTTCAGGAATAGAATTTAGTGACACGTCACTTACGTATAACACTCATTGCTCATCCCAACAAGTGCCCTTCTTAATGTACATCGCCCATTTAGCCCATCCTCCCACCCAACATCCTGAGGATGATTTTTCTTAAAGTTGCTAGATGAGGAGGGCTTTTAAATTTGCTTTCTCCTCACTTGTGATGTCGTGGCCCTCAAGTCCTTGTTTTCAGAGATGTGTTCTTTGTAAGACAGAATATAACCTTATTAAGAAGACCTCAAATTCTATAGGCTGGGGTCTGGGGAAGGAGCCTGGTTTCTTTTGGTCCTCAGATATCACCACCTAGTGAGTTTTTATGACTTATACCCTGACATTCAGAGCCAAACCCCTTCAATAAAAGAAGGTGAATATTTTATTTATAAAAATTCTTTAACATTATAAGAATTTTGGTTTCTAGTATATATTGTTCTTCCCTCCCTGACACAATTAACCTCCACAATGAATTTTATCAAAAAAGGATAAAGCAAAAAACATGATAAATTATGATTCTAAACTTCTTCTCATGCAGTACATTGAGAAAACGTCATCTCCCATCAGATAAAGATTATATACCATGTGACAATTTCCAGGAAGCATAGTGACTATACCTCCCAGGTAGCAAAGTAAATTTCTACACGTTATGGTGTTTTCTAGTTATTTAAAACTTTTAAAATTCATTGAAATGTGGGCATTTATTTAAAATGCAGACTTTGAAACTTCACTGAAAATCAAGATCGGGTTGCTTCCTAACGTGGTCAACACATGTGGTGACAAAGACAATTGTTACATGAGATGGTTGATTCTAAAGCTCTCAGCCAAGTTACCCACAAAGTGGAGTAAAGAGCTTATCTGTAAGACTTAGTTTGAGGGGCACTTGGGTGGTTCAGTTGGTTGAGCATCTGACTCTTGATTTTGGCTCAGGTCATGATCTCTTGGTTCATGGGATTGAGCCCCCTGTTGGGTTCTGCACTGACAATGTGGAGCCTGCTTGGGATTCTCTCTCTCTCTCTCTCTCTCTCTCTCTCTCTCTCTCTCTCTCTCTCTACCCCTCTGCCACTCACACTCTCTATGTCTCTCAAAATAAATAAATAAGCTTAAAAAAACCAAACAAACTTAGTTTGATCTTCAACAAAGGTGCCAAGAACACACAATGGGAAAAGGACAATCTCTCGATAAGTGATGCTGGGAAAACTGGTTACCCATGTGGAAAAGAATGAAATTGGACGTTATCTCACTCCATTTTAAAAAATCAACTCATGTTGTATGGAAAAAAATTTGACAATAAATTATATTTAATATAAAAAAATCAACTCAAAATGGATTAAGACTTAAATGTTAAGATCTAAAACTGTAAAACTACTAGAAGAAAGCATAGAGAGAAAGCTTCATGACATTGGTCTGAGCAGTGATATTTTGGATATTGCCCCGAAAGCAAGGGCAACAAAAGCAAAAATAGACAAATGAGGTTACATTAAACTAAATAGGTTTTTCACCACAAAGCAAACAATCAACAGAATGAAGAGACAGCCGAGGACTGGAAGAAAATATTTGGAAACCATATATCTGTTAACAGGTTAATATCCAAAAAATATAAGAAACTGAAGTCAATAGCAAGAAAATAAATATCCTGATTTAAAAATGGGCAAAGGACTTGAACAGATACTTCTTCAAAGAAGATACACAGATGGCTAACAGGTATATGAAAAGATGCTCAACATCATTAATCATCAGGGAAATACAAATCAAAACCACAAGAGGAGATCACCCCACACTGATTAGAATGACTGTTCTCAAGAAAACAAAAGATAACAGTGTTGGTGAAAATGTGGAGAAAAGGGAACCCTTGTACACTGTTGGTGGGAATGCAAACTGGTGTAGCCATTATGGAAAACAGTATGGAGGTTCCTCAAAGAATTAAAAATAGAACTACTATATGATCCAGCAATCTCACTTCTGGGTATATTTCCAAAGGAAATTAAGTCAGTATCTTAAAGGGATACCTGCAGTCCAAGTTCATGGCAACATTATTCACAACGACCAAGACATGGAAGCAACCTAAGCGTCCATTGATAGATGAATGGATAAAGAAAATGTGGTATATATGTGTGTGTTTATGTGTGTTTGTGTGGGAGGGTGGGTAATAATAGAATATTTTCAGTTATGAAAAAAAGAAAGAAATCCCGTCATTTGTGATATCTTGGATGAACCTTGCTCAATGAAATAAGCCAGGCATAGAAATAGAAATACTGCATGATCTCACTTACATGTGGAATCTAAAAAGTTAAACTCATAGAGGCATATAGACTAGAACAGTGGTCACCAGGGGTGGGGAAACGGAGGAAACGAGATGTTGGTTGAAGAGTACAAAGTTGCAGCTGTAAGACGAGCAAGTCTAGAGATCTGCTCTTCATGATGACGACGATAGCTAATAATGCTGGACTGAATACTGGGAGTTTGCTAAGGGAGTAGATTTCAGGGTCTGTCATCATACACACAAAATGGTAACCATGTGAGGAGGTGAAATGTTGATTAGCTGGACTATAGTAATCACTTCACTATAGACATGGATATAAAATCATGTTGTACACCTTAAATGTATACAATTTTTATTAAAAAAAAAAAAGACAATGTTGTCCCTTTCTTTCTTTCTCACTCTTTATCCTCCTTCCCTTCTCTCCCTTTTTTTTTTTTTTCTCTACTATCATTGCATTGCTGTAGTTGTGATGGGCAACTGGGGTGTAATTTTTAGAGCAAACTCTTCTGCCATTTTTTAACACTTTATTTTTGGCTTGGAAGGAAGATTTTGTGTTTTCTCAAAAGAGTTACATGCTTCCTCAGTATCTTTTTCTCCGTGTAATAAATTTGTGACTCCAGAAGTGAGTACTTTTTACAAATCCTATCTTTCCCCACGAATATAAATAAGCCATGTTTTTAATGTCCCCATTTCTTTATTCTTTAATGGGTTAAATGTAATTTGCAGATGAGATCGTTTTCACGCTGGTGAGAGTTTTTTCATTTGTTCATAACTAGCATCCTTTGTAAGCCCTGCCATTTAATTTCCAGTGTCCATGTAGAATGACGTAGCTGATAAAGCTCTGTTTTTCTCTGTGCTTTATTTGTTCTAGATACATTTCATATTGCTTTTCAGTCGACAGGGGAAATTACGGCTGCAGAAATGGTACACGACTCTCCCTGACAAAGAGAGGAAAAAGATCACCCGGGAAATTGTTCAGATCGTTCTCTCTCGTGGTCAGAGGACAAGCAGTTTTGTTGACTGGAAGGAACTAAAACTTGTTTATAAAAGGTGTGAGTAACTTTATGAGAATTGTCTTTCTCATTATGGCTTTGGGTTGTTTAATACCGAGCGTTTTCGATTACAACACCAATTCCATCATTTACTGAAAGTTTTGGAGGCTGGAGCCCAAATATTTATACCCATAGACTAACAAAAAAGAATTCTCATTTGTTGAGAGGTTCTCCCTGTGCCAGGATGGCTTCTAGATACTTAATCTACATGTGGCTAATATACAAGTACATTCAAGGAATAGCTTATGGGCACCTATTGTATTTCCAGCCCTTCTAATGGCTGTGGGCGCAGTAACTACCAGGCAGGGCTCAGTGCCGCTCTCTTGGAGCTTACTCATTGGTCAGGTAAACAAAACCTCAGTTAATAACAGATGCTGCGGAAAAAAATGCAGGTTAACGTGATAGAGAGATGGACGGCTGTTATTATTACTCATATTTGCAGATGAGGAAACTGAAGCCACAGAGAATGCAAGTAATTAATTAGTCTTCAGCCACAGTAACTAAGTGGCAGTTGGTAGAGCCAGGCTTTATTTTTTTTAAGT